>NC_092325.1:13508484-13811515 GCF_036785885.1 Coffea arabica
TACTCCCATCGTCTCACTATGAAAGATCACCAGTAGAGATTCACTAGATTAATTGGAACTAGACGATTCTCGTTCCCTAACATGCTCGATTTCAATCCAAACACAAGGATTTTTTGGGTTACGATATTTTCCATCCTCCACTCTTAATTATTGTACCATCTTAACCAAACAATTATTGGTTTCCTGTAACCATTCACATGAAATATCGATTCATTCTTATTCCCCACAAATGGAGATATAAAGTCCCTATGGTTGCTTTCCACTCCCAAGTACTCGGGTTCAAGAATCCAAAATAGGATAATTCACATCTCGAGCCGGCCGGTCCCAAGAGTAAATCACCACATTCGAGATTCCTACCCAACATACATATCAAATTCCCTCCAATTATCAAGATAAAGGTTTTACAACCTATAACATTCATGATTCACAACTTACATTTCTAGAAGGGCACTTAAGTCTTTACTTAATCACATAGTAAGGACCAAACACCACTTGGCCCTATCTTGCTCCTTTGTAGAGACCACGTGAAGTGGCTCTAAATTTCATCACTACAAGCAATCATTTAACTTTCAGAATAGTCCCACAGTCCGGCATCCTAAACATTTAAGCCTAGGATACACTACAAAATCTGAAGCCTAAGCTCTGATACCAACTGTAACGCCCCCACTTCTCCCTAAGGCGAACCAAAGGGTATCCGCGGGACGCCTGCCCAGCTCTCGCCAGGACTCACTACAATCCATCATTCAAAAGCTCGAAATACTTTAAGTAACTTCAATACATAATTAAAGTACTCCAAATATCTCACACTTACAATTATGCAGCTTCCAAGCTTAAATACAACCCAACGGAAAAGGGTACAATAGCCATCCGTTATAATATAACTTAAAGTTTTCAAAAGAAAACAATCTAGTACTACTCACGAGCACCCTTGGTCTCGAACCCTGTAAAAGAAAACCACAACGTGGGATGAGTTACACAGCCCAGTGAGGTTCCAATACACTCTAACAGTTCAAATAAATCAAGTAAGTTGGGCATATCATATGCATGGTTCAATGTTACACAATGGCGTGTTATCATGAGGTGATAATCATTGTACGAGTAATTTGAGACATTTATCATGGTATGAGACATTTATCATGAGACAGGTATCATGATATAAGTACATTGGTCAGGTAACAGGTATGGAGCATATCACAGGCATAGTTCAGGATTTCATGTTGACATTTTAGCATGAAACAATTATCATGATACAAGGTAAACATATACGGTAGGATACAGTGTTCCAGTGGAACTCTGTCGGTCATCTGCACCTTATGACTTCTGATCCCCACGGTACGGTCTGGCCATCGCCTTATCCCTCCAGTGGTAATACTCGAGTATACCGAAACGGTGGCCCAGGGTTCCAACCTACCCGACCGAGCCCAGTCCTGGCTCGAGTAAGTCAGTAACCAAGGGCAGGGCCCAAGTTCAGCTTAGAGCTTACAACATGCACAGGTAACCAAGTAATTCGACAAAAGGTAAAATTCATCATTTGAGTAGGTCGAGTGAGGTAAAGTACACACTCGCCTAATAATGATGGACAGCTTCATATAACATGTGATTCATGATAATCAAGTAATCAGGTGGTCAAGTAACCAAGTAAGTTGGTGATCACGTAAGCAGATAACCAAGTAAGCAAGTAACCAAATAGATTAGAAAACGGTAAGTAAACACGGTTAACGGTAAACGGTAAACGGTTAACGGTAGTAATTACGGTTAATTGGTAGACATATGTCATTTCAATAGGCTGCCATTGGCCGTTTTTCACTTTCACCACGTAAGAGTCGAGGAGATTTACTCCAACCGACTTATGCTTCCATAGCATAATTAATCATTTAAACACATCATGTAAATATGCTCTCCAAACATTTCATATCTAGTATTTCAAGTAATCACATAAGTATGCTCTTTAAGCATTTCATATCGAATAGTTCAAATATACCTACTTCAGGTGTTTCATGTCGAGTAATTCAAGTATACATTATTCAAATGTGCATGAGTGTGGTAAATACTTAAAGACCATGGGTTAAGCATGTCATAGACTTATTCCAATTACGTATTCCTATATGGAACACTCACCTAGTCAAAACAAGCGAGTAGTTCTTAAACAAGCGTCTTAGGTGTCCGCTCCGAGATCCTCTTGAATGTTCCCTTGAGTGCCTGAGCAAACAATAATCAACTACCACTCAATATCATTCTAATTATCGAGGAAAATTGTACACTAGTACAATCTAAGAAATTAACGCGGAGACGAGTCTAAGAGTTCGTGTAACTCGAGGTTCAAAAGTGGGTTTTAAAACACAAGACAAATCTGATTTCTATCTTTGAAATCAAATGTGAAGTGATCAAATGATATGGAAGGAAAATGGAGGGTTTGAAACCCTTAGTTTCCTTTAAGTTAGAAAATTCCAGATTTAACAAGCAATTTTTGAAAAATCATATTTCATTCTCTACAAGTCCAAAATTGGAAAACTTGGTACTGTTGGAATCCTCTTTCAAAGTACTAAAAGTTCTTAGAAGACACTTTTCCACGAATGTAAGTGAAAGGCACTCAAATTTTGGCTCAAAGTTGGTAACTTGAATTACCAAGACAGATTTAAGTTGGTTTTTGGCCAACTTTAGAAATTCGGCAAAATTCACTTGTTTTGAACTAACCTTTGAAATTTGGAAATCAATTAGTGTTGCAATCCAAGAGTATAACAAAACAAGCGGAACGAGAAACGGAGTTTCGAGCACCAAGATATAGTACCTCCAAGTTGCTGAAAAGTTAAGACTGTTGGGCTATTTTCCAGGTTTAAAACTAGATTTGAAATATCATTTGGTCATCAAGTTGGCATTAGAAATACATCAAACTTGGTACACTAAATCTTCCATGTGTGAACAACATTTCTACTAAGTTTCGTACAAAAACTCTCACGGTAAGGTAGTCATTAAAACAACCAAAGTTTATGAAGAGTTTCAAGGCTAAACTACCTTCTCACTTTTCTTTCGTTTACAAACTTTTTGTACCATGAAATCAGTTTCAAATCTCTCCATTATTGAAACCAAGAGTTCATAAACATCCACTGAGCAATTTAAAGACCATTGACATCCAAATTCTAGAAATAAAACTCTCCAAATCAGATTTGGCCATTTGGCTAAGAGAAAACAAAAGTTTTCCAGATTCGATGAGCGAATTTTGTGACATCATTTGCATATCAAAATGGTCTTAGAATATTACCAAATTTTGTACAATTAAACCTCCATATGAGGATTACTCTTCTATCAAATTTCATTTGAAAATTCACACGGGAAGGTAGTTAACTAAACCATCAAAGTTCAAGAAATTTCCCAAGGTAAAACTGTCTTCTAGCTCTTCTTTCCTTTTTAAACATTTTGTCCAAAGCAACCAACCCAAATCTGGTTTATTTGTGAAACAAAGTCCAAGGAACATCTAATCTAAAGTTTGGTAGATGTCGGACATCAAAGTTTCCAAAACAACAAGTCCCAAATCATTGTTAGTTACAAATCTGTCCAAGTGGAAAATCCTATCACTGTAGCAGTTTCAAACTTTGGCCACAACTCACTCCATTCAACTTGGAATTGGGCGTGGTTGATGGCGTTGGAAAGCTCTCTTCTAAAGCTGAATTTTCTCAGAAGAAACCATTTTCAAATTTCATTCACAAATAGCTCGTTTTTGAGCATCAAGAAGCAATTTCTGTCCTGTCTCCTGGAGAGCAACGAAACAGGACAGTGATATTCAATCGAATGGTGTGGCTCACTCAAGTGGAACCAGAATGTGAAATTGGTACCGATGGAAAGCTAGGAATGTCTAGTTTCCAATGCCGCAAACGGCACTTGATTTCGACATCGGAACAAAGAGTTATGGCCGTTACAAAATGACTGCCTGGGCAATACGGGATTCATTTTCCAGTTTTGCTAACTTTGGAAATCAACTCATTTGACCAACCAAATCATGTTATTTTTCAATGAAATTTTGTACACACTTACAATAATAGATAAACAACATAATCAATTCATTAGAATCTCAAAATCTGGCACGAAAACGGTCGGACAAGGCAGGGGTAAAACGGTCACTTTTGCTCCAAGCACCTCCTTTGATTTTCTACCAACAATACAACATTAATCTACTAATATAAGCACTAAACCACCATTAATTTCATCATCCAACATCAAATCAGTCCTTCCATCAAAAGTGGGAGTTCATAGAGCCCACACAACACAAATCCACCATAAACAAGACCACCCACATGCATGCAAGAGTTTATACGTGTAATAGAGCTTCCGTAAGCTAAGATTCAAGGAGTTGATCGTCCATTACCTCTCTTGATGAACTAGGACAGAATTTCGGCCCCCTAGATGCTCAAGAAAACCGTGGATAGCAGCCCTCTTTCTTAGCTTGATGTAATCTCCAAGTAATTAGCTAAGAGTGGTTGAAATTTGAAGGGAAATGGAGAAGATTTGGTGAAGAAATTTGGATGGAATTTGAGTTGTTTTTCTCCTTTGTTAGCCGGCCAAATGAGGGAGCAAGAGAGAGAGTGTGGTCAGATTTCTAAGCTTCCAAGAGAAGACAATAACTTGTGGCCACAAATCACCCATTAGTCAACTCACATTAGGGTGCGTTTGGCGCGATTCGGTTCGATTCCTCTTGCGTTTGTTTCACTAGTACACTAAACCTCTAATGCACTTATATTCATATAAATATTATTCACTCTTAATTGTCCCAAAATAAGGGTCTAAAGTTCCTCAATTAAAATTGCGCGTGTGAAAACACGTATCTCCAATTTAAGCGCAATAACGCGAAACTTCCGAGAAATTCTTATAACGATAGTACTAATAACTACCACTTGAGTATTTAAACATTAAAATTCCTATTTTAAGACTAAGGCACGTATCTCCAATTTTTCTGAGCTCAGTGTATCCTCAAATCGGCTATCGTTCCAAATGCACGTGCACTATTTCACTTATCGGGCTTTCGGAAATTAATTTTTGAAACAAGTCATTTTAAAATATAATGAAACTATATTTCCATGTAATTAGGTCTCAAGAGCTTAGAAAATAATATTCGGAGTAAAAGACCAAATAAATAATTAAATAAGCTAGAGATAGGAGATTAAATAAGTAAATTTTTGCGAGTCCTCACAGCAATTCTGCCATCTATAGACCGCAGATGAACGGAGCCGTGGAGGCCGCGAACAAGAATTTGAAAAAGATCATCTGCAAAATGATTGAAAAGCACCGTGATTGGCATGAAAAACTTCCTTATGCACTGATGGCATATCGGACTTCTATTCGAACTTCAACTAGGGCAACCCCCTATTCGCTCATGTATGGAATAGAAGCTGTGCTGCCTGCTGAAGTCGAAATCCCTTCATTGCGAGTTTTAATGGAGGCCAAGTTGGAAGAGGCTGATTGGATAAAACAGCGTTTTGAACAACTGTCTTTGATTGATGAAAAGCGGCTTAATGCTATTTGTCAAATGAAGATATTTTGGATCAAAATTTGGTTTTTAGTAAAGGTAAAAATGAGGTCAAAGTCCAACCTCCAATGGTTTTGCAACACTTGGCCCATCTAGTGTTTTCTCTAATCCTTTGGTTTCCAATGGTTACATCATATAACAAACCTCTAATTATTCTCTAGCACCTTGTATAATAATAACACTTAGCACAAAAACCACTTAGTCACCAAACTTATATCGCACTAGCGGGTCCCACGTCTATAACGCACTTCAAATTAATGTACACTAACTCATACTAGGAAAAATGATTTTAAAATTGTACTTGCTTGTAAAAATGCATAGAAATTTTAATATTTCCATGGAAAGTATAAAATGTAGGCAAAGAAATAAAATAATGCTGAGAAAATGTGAAAATTTTTGGGTTCTCACACTCTCTCCCCCTTAAGAAATTTCGTCCTCGAAATTTTTACCTTCAGATGGCTCAGGAGTTTGTTGGTTGTCTAAGGCATATACCCTTGCCGGTACTTTGTTCGGTTCCCTCTTTCATTCGCTTGTTTTTGATTTAGTGCCCTCCAGTTGCGGAGTACTACTTTCACGTGACTGTTTCCTCGAACAATTGCTAACCTGGTGGTCACCATTTCCGTAAATCAAACACTTCCGCCCTTTCCTGCAGCAGTCACTCTCAGTGTGATTGGCCTTTCCACAGTAGCCACAAGTCAAGTGAGAAGCCATCTTTTGGCTTTCTTGAGAAATTTCCCAATGTCCTTGTGTAGACCTTTCATCTAACACCCCTAATGTCCATGGTGGGCCGGGTAAAGGGTTTATTTTTTGCACTTTAGAGGGTGCTATCGATTCACTAGGTTTCTCAATCACACTATCAGATGCACCTCTTTTCCAAGTTTGGGAGGCTTTTACCTGTGCCTTTGCATTCTCAATTCGTTGGATTTTCTCAAGGGCCTCTGTAACGTATTAACTTGAACCGCCGCTAGAGCTTCTTGAATTTCCAAATTCAATCCCTGTATAAACCGTCTCACTCTTCTCTGTTTCATGGCCACTAATTCGGAAGCGAACTTGGATAGTTTGGTAAATTTCGTTTCATATTCAACCACACTTAAGGTTCCCTGGCGTAGCCCAATAAATTCATCCTCCCTCCTTTCTTGGACTAAAGGTGGGAGGTACTTCTCGTTAAATTCTCTTATAAAGTTCGCCCATGTCCATACAGTTCGTTCTCTTTCTGTGATACCCCAACTTTTAGGATCGCCTTTTGTTTAGTCTCAAAAAGGATATTACGGTTTCTTTAGTTTATTTTTATTTTAAAACATTATTTTGTTCTAAAGAAGAAACTAAAGTTATTTCTTTGGGATTGATTTAAAACCTTGTTTTGTCTAAAAGACTAGAAACCCTAAAAGTCTAATCAAAACCCTAGTTTCACTTGTGACTGACCTTTTTCTCAAATTTCTCACATTTTAACCGAAACCCTAAATTCGATTTATGGAATTGTAAAAGCCTCACGTTTTTCTTAAAAATCCCCTTTTATTTGGAACTTATGATTTTATTATAGCCCTACTTCCCAATCATTCCACAATAAGTGCAAATAAACCTAGAAAGTAGGGTTTCATTTTTCGTTTTCAAGTTGGAGCAAGTTAGGGTTTTCACGTGTATCCGTAGTGTAATTATCCGGTACGGAGCAAGGATCAAATTTGGTGCTTAAGAGTGACTTTTAGGTGAAAAATAATATGTGATTAGAAGCAATGATATAAAGTTAGTGAATAGGAAGTAAAAACCCTAGTACGTGTGATTTAAGGAAAAACGGCGCGAACCGACGGGTACCGCGCACTACCGATTGAACGCACCTCTTGACCACCACTTTCTTACCACATGAGCTCATTAATACTTGAGCAAAATATCTCCTTATTTCCAGCTAGCTTTGACCGAAATTTAGGGCCAAAAATGCAAGGGAGAGAGAGAGAAAATTGTGTGGCTTTGGTGGTGACAAGTGTCACCACCCTATGGCTCTTTGGTTGATTTTTTTTTCTTGTCTTCTTATCACTTGGAGCCATCTTTCTTCTTCATTTTTTCTGCTGGTTGCCTGAGAGAGAGAAAGGAAAAAACACCAAGAGAAAGCTGCTCCATTTCTTCTTGAATCTAGCCACCAAGTGAGAAAGAAAGAAAACTAAACCGATTAAAGCTATCCTTGAGTGTTTATTTAGTGAGGTGTTGGTGAAATTTTGAAGTGGAAGCTAGGGTTGCTCTTGGTAAACACTTAAGCAAGGTAAGGATGATGATTTTCCCATTTCTTACTCTTGATCTTGTTTAAATTGGCTTAACACCTTAAATTTGTGGTGGATGATAGCTATTATCAAGATTTGGGTGGATAGTGTATATTTTTTTTTAGATATATGAGTTAGGGTTTGAAAGATTGCTGCCTATACTTGCTGTATGGTTAATATATGTTGTATCTGAGATTATATAAGGGGCTTTGGTAGTGATTGAAGCAAGAAATGAAGAAAGTTTCCCTTGAAACCGAAAATTCCAGGTTTCTGGCAAATATGACTTTAATTCTGTCTGATTTTAGTGCTCCATGTTAGAGGCCGAATTAGCCTTGGATTAAAACATAAAAGTTGTATAGAATGATATTTTATAGTAGCCTGAAAAATTTCAGCTCAATCGGAGCAACATAGCCTGTGAAAAGACCGAAATACCCCTGCTGCCCTGTTTCTATCCGAACATACTAATCAGCTTGTGTAATTAGTTGTTTTGACCAGGAATACTACTGATTTGGCTGTCGTTGTCTTCTTAAGACTTATAGCCTTGTATCTTAGCTTTCAAATGGCTTTGGAATCACTTGAATTGGAGTTGTATATTCTGAGATATGACTGAAGGAGTCAGGACTGCCATAGTAAACTTCGAATTGGAAAATCTGGAGTTATTTTGGTAAATGTGACCTAGATACATTGCAAAATGGACTGATTGGCCTTCTTCAACCTTGTAGCCCCCTGTCTTAGCTTCGAAATGGTATAAGTTGTACCTCAATCCGGTAGGTGTAGCCTCAGATGTGCCCATTCCGTAAAAACCTGTCAAAACTGTCTTTTGTAAACTTCGTTTCCACACTTGTTGTTAGCTTAAATTTTTGTCCCTGTATTGTCTTGAGCATATTGAGTGGTTGTTTATGTTGTGTGTAATGTTGGGATTGATTGAGGAAAACAATGAAGCCATAAATGGTTGGAAAATAGGTAAATACAAAGGGCGTGTTGCCCAAATTTTCGCTCCAGGACTAATTTTCTATTTGAATTTGTATATTTTAGTTTGCCAAATACTATGACCGTTTTTCCATCTTAAAACATGGTCCTTCTTCAATTGGAAACTCCAAATTTTTGCTTACTCTTACCAAATAAAGAGAAGTGGTTTAGGGTTTTCTTGGGTACTTTGTTCTCCTTTTTACATGAATTTCATTAAGACCTTTAGTTTATAAAATCTACTTGAATATGCGATGATTTTGAACCATATAAACGATTTCGAAAACAATATTTCTTAGCCTATCTAGTTGGATTCCGACTTGTCTTTGGTTCAAGTGTTTTCATTGGAAAATTTTATAATCTTTTTGAATTTGGTTTTACATTTGGTCTACGAAACCCTAATTATTTTGTCTACGGGTCTAAATGTCCTCGTTTCACTTTAAATACCTAATTGTTTATGCTAGATGAGCTGTAATATTCTGTCTCGTTAACTTTAGGTTTTCTCGGTGACTAAGGATAATATCCGGAAGGATATTTTGCAAGTTGTTTTGCGTACATAGGTGAGTGTTCCTTGTTTGTTATATCTCCTTTGACTTCATGACTTGTTGTTATTGTTTGATCATGTGTTAAATGTTTCCAATGATTTCCAAACGAATTTTCCAGGCGAGCGTGTACTTTATCGTGCTCGACCTAAATGAAACGTGAAATTTTCAATGCTTTAATGATTAATACATTAGTTGCGCATAATGTAAGCCTTTTGGTTGAATTGGGGCCTGTCCTTCGTTACCGATCGACTCGAGCCAGAAGCGGACTCGGTCGGGCGATATGGTGACCCTGGGTGAACGTTTGATATACTCGAGTATTACCTTGTAGTCCAGACAACGTCCGGATGGGTGGAGCCTGGCCAACGATGGGGAAGGGGGGTGAATGAACGAATGAAAGAACGAACGAGGGTTTTAATTACAAAATGCATTCTTCAAAAGAATGGTGGAATAAGGGGAAATGTCAGGAGAACGAATGAACGAACGAAAGCATGGCTCCCTGTGAGCCCGTATCCTTTTAATGAATGTGTTACTATCGTTTTCCATTGTAAATGTTTCTTGAATTATTGATAATCCATGTTTCATGTATTGAAATGATTATTTGATTATGTGTTCGGAACCTCACTGAACTTTTAGTTCACCCCTTTAGTTTTGTTTTTCTTAACAGGGGACGGCGAACAGGATGAGAGCATAGACTAGCCTAGTCTAGTTCTTTTGGTTTTTTTGTAATGGTTCTCGCCCCAGTGCTTGGCACGGGCTGGACGTATGAAAGATTGAGAACCTTTGTATATTCGATGTTTATTGTGATACCCTGAAAATTAGGAGGTTATTTGTAAAGAAAATACTAAAGTGTATTTCTTTGGGTTTGATTTAAAACCTTATTTTGTTTTACAAGACTAGAAACCCTGAGATTTTAATCAAAAACCCTAATTTACTTGTGACTAACCGGTTTTCTTAAATCTCTCATATTTTAATTGAAACCCTAATTTTAATCACGGGAATTGTAAAATCCCTCATGTTTCTCTTAAAACTTCCTTTTATTTGGAACTTATGATTTTATAATAGCCCTACCACCCAATCACCCCACAATAAGTGCAAATGAACATTAAAATAAAGGTTTTTCCCTTTTCATTTTAAGTTAGCGCGAATTAGGGTTTTCACGTTTTTCGTAGTATGACTATTCGATACCGAGTGAGGATCGAATTTGATAGCTAAGAGTGATTTTTGGATGAGGAAATATTATATGATTAGAAGTGATAATAATAAGATAGTGATTAGAAGGAAAAAGAAACCCTAGTATACGCGTTTTAAGAAAATCGGCCCGAACCGACGGGTATCGATCACTACCGGTTGAACCCACCACTTGACCACCACTTCCTTACCACCACACACCCTTGATATTTTTTCAAAATATCCCCCCCCCCCTCATACTCATCCTCTTGGCCGAAATTGTGGCTAAAAATGTAAGGGAGAGAGAGAAAAATTCATGGCTTTGGTGGTGACAAGTGTCACCACCCTATGGTCCCTTAGTTGATATTTTTTTTCCTTGCCTTCTTATCACCTTGGAGCTGTCTTTCTTCTTCATTTTTCTGCTATCTTGGCTGAGAGAGAGAGAGAGAAAAACCCAAGGGAGAGCTGCCTAATCCATCTTGAATTTGGATCATCCAAGTGAGGAAACAAAAAACTAAACCGATTAAAACCTTCCTTGAGTGTTTAGCTAGTGGTGTGTTGGTGAAATTTTGGAAGGAAAAGCTAGGGCTTCTCTTGGTAGTCATTTTAACAAGGTAATAATGCTGTTTTCCCCATTTCTTACTCTTAATCTTATTTAACTTGGCATAGCACCATAGATTTGTGGTGGATGATAGCTATTATCATGTTTTGGGTGGATATAGTGTATGTTTTCTTGAGTTACATGAGTTAGAGTTTGAGGTTTTTGCTGCCTATACTTGTTGTATGGAGGTATATGTTGTATCTAAGTTTATATAAGTGATGGTGGTAGTGATTGAAGCAAGAAATGAAGAAAGTTTCCTTTGAATCCCAAAATTCTAGATTTCTGGAAAATTTCAGTACTGTTCTGTCCGGTTTCTTTGCCCTAGGTTAGAGGCCGAATTAGGCTTGGCATAAAACATGAAATTTGTAGAGAATGATATTTTATAGGTGCCTACAAAATTTCAACTCAATCAGAGTAATGTACCCTGTGAAAAGACCAAATTACCCTCACTGTTTTAGGATGTTTCCAGTGTTCCGTTTTAGTCAGTTCATCCAGTTTATCATGTTTATTCACTAGGATCCGTGCTGATTTAGCCATTTTACAAAACATGAAAGTTTTTGTACTCTGTCTTAGCTTTTCAAAGCATCCAAGAACACCTTAAACGGATCTTGGTAGCCTGAGATATGACCATTCTAGTGCAGTGCAGATAATTAGCCGTATAGTTGGAAGTTGGCTCTGTAATTTGGGAATTTGACCAGGTTACACTGGAAATTTGACTAAGTGACCTTCATGAAAGTTGTAGGACTTCATCTTAGCTTCGAAACGGTATAGGTTTCACTTCAATCCGATAAGCGTAGTATCAGTTGTGTCATTTCCGTAAAAACCCATCAAATCTGTCTTTTACTAAAGCTTATTTCCGCACTTGTTATTAACTTGAATTTTGTCCTTGTATTGTCTTGAGCCTATTGGACGGCTATTGAAGTTAGATTGTTGTGTGTGTACCTTTGGGTTTGAATGAGAAAAATAATGAAACCATAAATGGCTGGAAATAAGAAAATACAAAGGGCATGCTGCCCAAATTTACGCTCGAGGACTAGAAAACTATACTTATACTTTGTACTAGAAGTTATTCAGATTTTCTTTGGTTCACTTAACCTTTGGAGGGGTTTAACTGTAATATTTTCTCTTGGCTATTATTAGGGTTTCTTGGCGATTGAGAGTGTTATCCGGGAGGATACTTTGGACATTATTTTGCTTAAATAGGTGAGTGTTCTATATACGTTTTGTTTCTATGACTATGAGGATTGTTGTGACTATGTGATTATTTGTGAATATTTGATTAAATATTAATTGTTTTCTATGATTTCTAAAATGAACTTTTGCTAGGTGAGTGTGTACTTTATCGCACTCGACCTAAATAAATATGAAATTTTCGGTGATTAAATGTTGAAATACTAGTTGTGCATGGATGTAAGCCTTTTTGGCTGAACTGGGCCCTTGCCCTTGTTACCGATCGACTCGAGCCAGAAGCGGACTCGGTCGGGCGATATGGTGACCTGGGTGAACATTTGGTATACTCGAGTATTACCTTGTAATCAGCTAACGTCCGGATGGGTGGAGTCCGGTCAACGTCCGGATGGGGGGGAAAGCCTGGCCAACGTCCAGGAGGAGGTGAATGAGAATGAACAAACGAACATAAAAAATGAGGGGTTTTACTTACAAAGATGCATTTTTTTTATAATTGGAGGAATAAGGGAATGAATAGGGAACAAACGAACGAATTGCTCCTTGTGAGCCTGTATCCTTTTAATGAATGTATTATCATTGCTTTATATTGGACATGTTTTCTGGATTATTTGTTATTACATGATTAACGTCCTTGCTCAATTACTTGCTTTTGTATGTAGAATCTCACTGAGCTTTTAGCTCACCCCTTTAGTTTGTTTTCCTTAACAGGGAAAGGCGAGCAAGGATGAGAGCTCGGTTTAGACTAGCCTAGACTAGTTTCTGGTTTTGTAATGGTTCTCGCCCTAGTGCTTGGCACGGGCTGGATGTGTGGTGAACTGAGAACCTTTGTATATTCGATGTTTGTACTCCTTTTTGAGATAGTAATGCACATAAGTTTTGCATTAAGTTTTGGATCGTCGTTATATTTATTCATGTGATTTATTTCGATTTTACTTAAGGACTGTAGTAAGTGAGTGAGTCCCGGCGAGAGTTGGGCAGGCGACCCGCCAAACCCTGGGGTATGCCCTAGGGGAAGGTGAGGCCGTCACAGGTATACTCTCTTTTGGGTTGGAAATGTATATAAGTTCCGCTTTAAGTTTTGGATCATTGCCCTATTTATTCTTGTGATTTTATTCCGATTTCATTTAAGAGCTGTAGTAAGTGAGTGAGTCCCGGCGAGAGTTGGGCAGGCGACCCGTCAAACCCTTTTGGTTCGCCTTAGGGGGAGGTGGGGCTGTCACACTTTCCCACTTTGCTTTAATCACATTCCACCATGCTCGGGCCAGTCCTTCAAATTGAAACATAGTGAATTTCACTTGTCTTTGCTCAGTGTAGTTCAAAGTTGCAAAGATGTTGATCATGGCCTCCAACCACTGTTTGGCTACATCCGGATCAGAACCTCCAAGGAATTTCGGAGGAGCAAACTTCTGAAACCTCTCAAGAGCCCGATCTTCTCCTATTTCAGGGTTCGGAGGTTGATTCATAGGTATTTGACCTTGTTGGTCCACCAACCTTGCTAAGATGTTTGTCATTTGTTGAATTGCCATCGCCATTTGGTCCCTGGCTTCAACCCTCGGTCCTTGCTCTTGTTCAGCTGTTGTTTCCATTTCTTCTCTTGGCTATTGGGCTCGCTCAGTCCCACGGCCACGACCACGTCCACGATCACGTCTCCCCTCCATATTTTTTTCCTCTCTCTTTTCTTTTCTTTCCAAAAGATAATTTAATGAGTAAATGCAGTAAGTTGACTAAAGTAACTCAATTCTAGCACACCGAATACCCAAATAGACATATACACACATAACACACCATATATCAAGGAGACAGAGGATCGAATACACAAATACATATCAAGTCAGATAGATAATCATATACACAAATACATAAACTAACGTCATGTAGTAACAATATAAGGGCGAATCAAAAGAAAAGGCGATATGTCGTCCCACACTCAGTTAAAATAACCCTGTCCGGTCTCTCATGTCACTTTCTATTCAACTCGACGTCCATTGACCTCTTGTACTCATTCTAGCCAAACAAAGCCTATTCATGTTCCCAAAAATGCAAGTCTCAAATACTTAGCATCGCCTCAACTCTAGAGTACTCGGGCACAAGAATCCGAAATAAGACAATTCACATCTCGGGTTGGCCAGTCCCAAGAGTAAACTATCTACAATCGAGATTCCTACCTGACGTACCTATCAAATGTCCTCAAATACCGGGAGAGATATTTAAGGCCTATAACACTTATGATTCATAGCTTATGCTCGACCGAGCACTTAATCCTTCATACTTATTCACCACTTAGCCCAAGCTCACTCCGCGCAGAGACTACACGAAGCAGGCTCTGATACCAACTGTGACAGCCCCACCTCACCCTAAGGCGAACCAAAGGGTTTGGCGGACCGCCTGCCCAGCTCTCGCCAGGACTCAGTCATACCTCAAACAAAGCTGGAATAAAACCACAAGAAAGAAACATCACAACTTAAAGCAAAACTTATACACATTTCTATTTCAAAAAGGAGTACAGACTCATATATACAAAGGTTCTCAAGTCTTCAAACATCCAACCCGTGCCAAGCACTAGGGCGAGAACCATTACAAAATTTAGAGATCCAGATTAAGCTAGTTTATACAAAGCTCTCGTCCTGACTCGCCTTTCCCTGCTAAGGAAAACAAAACTAAAGGGATGAGCTAAAAGCTCAGTGAGGTCCGAACATATAACCAAACAATAAAGCCAATGCATTAACCATAGATAACCAATAATTCAAGAAACATTTACAATGGAAAGCGATAATAACACATTCATTAAAAGGATACGTGCTCACAATGAGCCATTTATTCATTCGTTCATTCATTCTCCTGTCATTCCCTTATTCCTCCAATCATTTGAAAATGCATTTTTGTAAGTAAAACCCCTCATTTGCATTGACATTCGTTCGTTCATTTCATTCACCCCCTCTTGGACGTTGGCCAGGCTCCACCAGACTACAAGGTAATACTCGAGTATATCAAACGTTCACCCAGGGTAACCATATCACCCTACCGAGTCCGCTTCTGGCTCAAGTCGATCAGTAACGAAGGGCAGGGCCCAGTTCAGCCAAAAGGCTTACATTCATGCACAAGTAACGTTTCAATCATTGAATCATTGAAAATTTTACATTCATTTAGGTTGAGTGCGATAAAGTACAGACTCGCCTAGAAAACTCGTTTTGGCAATCATTGAAAGCACTTAACACATTATCAAACGATAACACCAGCCATGAAGTCAAGGAAAATATAACAAACAAGGAACACTCACCACTTTACGTAAAATAACATCCAAAATATCATTCCGGATAACACCCTCAATCACCAAGGAACTCTAATAGTAATCAAAAGAACACATTATGCTTCAACCATAAAAACCTAAGTGATTCAAAGAGAATCCAAATACATATTAGTGCAATACATAAATATGAATTTTAAGGTGAAAAGTGTGTATTTAGATTAGAGAACATTAGTAACTAAGAGTTTTCCCAAATCAAACACAAAACCATACCAACAAATTTTTAGAAAATTCCATTGAAAATAAATTAATAGTGCCACTTCAAAATACGGTCGGATATGAAAAGACAGTTGTTTAAATTTTCGTAAAGCTCTTCGTTTGGTCCAAAACTAACTCATATGCAAAGAAATAACGTATAACAAGCGTCTTGGGTAAAATCATATGAAAAGGAAGCTAAACAACCCTAATAATAACCAAGAGAAAATATTACAGTTAAACCCTCAAAGTTTAGGTGAACCAAAGAAAATCCGAATATTTACTTGTACAAAGTATAAATATAGTTTTGGAAGTGAAAAGAGTACATCTACCTAGCCCTCGGGTGCAAATATGGGCAGCACGCCCTTTGTATTTACCTATTTTCCAGCCATTTATGATTTCATTCTTTTCCTCAATCAGTCCCAAAGTCACACACAAAATCATCTCATTTCAATAGCCATTCCATAGGCTCAAAGTCATACAAGTACAAAATCAAGCTAGGAACATGTGCGGAAATGAAGTTTGCGTCAAGAAACAAAAGACAGATTTGACGTTGTTTTGCGTAACGGACACAACCGAGGCTACGCTTATCGGATTGAGGTGCAATTTAAACCGTTTCAAAGCTAAGGAGAGAGCTACAACTTTGATGAAGACCACTTAGTCCAGTTCGTAGTGTATCTAGGTCAAAATTACGAATTACAGAACTAGAATCTCAAAAACAGGTCAGTTAACCACACTATACGTAAATGACAATAACTCAGGCTATCGAAGTCCGATTGAGGCGTTTCTAGTGGCGTTGGAAAGCTAAGTCATATTACTACAACTTTCATGTTTTGGATAAATGCTAGTTCAGTACATATCATGGTGAAAAGACACGACCCGATTGGTGAAATATTCAAAACTGATCACTGGATTCACCTAGGGCAGTCAGGGTATTTCGGTCTTTTCACAGTATACGTTTCTCCAATTGAGCTGAAATTTTTCAGACATCTATAAAACATCATTCTCTACAACTTTAATGTTTTAGGATAAGCCTAATTCAGCCTCTAAAATGGTGAACTAGAACCGGGCAGAACAGGGTATACCTTAACTTCAATTCTGGAAATTTGCTACAATCAAGGTATAAATCTTATTTTTAGCTTGAAATCATCACTACCACCTCTTATACCACCTTATATACGTCATATACCACCCACACAATAAGTATGATAAGTGAATCATTCAAACCCTAACTCAAATTCATCACCCCCCAACCATCCAAAATCACTTGATATAAGCATTACAAGCACCTTTGAACCACAAATAAGCTAACAACGAATCTAGTATTAAAAGTAAAGAGAGATTTCTTGGCAAGATATCTTAAAACCACAAGAAGATAGTGGTTTAGTCTTTCCTCCTCCAAAACAACTCCACCAAAACCATCAAGCTTCCTAGTTGAGCACTTGTATGGTGTAGTTTCAAACTTGGTTGGCTAAAACTCAAGATTTGAGCAAGTTTGGAACAAGAAATTGAAGAGCTCTCTCTTGTTTCTCCCCTCAAGAGAGTCGGCCAAGAAGCAAGAAAAATGAAGATATTTTGGGTCAAAATTTGGTTTTTAGTAAAGGTGAAAATGAGGTCAAAGTCCAACCTCCAATGGTTTTGCAACACTTGGCCCTTCTAGTGTTTTCTCTAATCCTTTGGTTTCCAATGGTTACATCATATAACGAACCTCTAATTATCCTCTAGCACCTTGTATAATAATAACACTTAGCACAAAAATCATTTAGTCACCAAACTTATATCGCACTAGCAGGTCCCACGTTTATAACGCACTTCAAATTAATGTACACTAACTCATACTAGGAAAAATGATTTTAAAACTGTATTTGCTTGTAAAAATGCATAGAAATTTTAATATTTCCAAGGAAAGTATAAAATGTAGGCAAAGAAATAAAATAATGCTGAGAAAATGTGAAAATATTTGGGTTCTCACATGATTACTGATTCATGACACCATTGAAATGAACTATTGTGAAACATATTTGATTCCTGATTTTTACTGGACAGTCGCTGAGCTTCTAGCTCACCCCAAAATATATTTTTCCCTCCCACAGGGCTTGAGGCAAAGGAAGCGCTTGTATTAAATTATTCGTGTGACTAGATGAAATATCTCCTGTACAGCTTGAATTTAGTTTTATCTTGTGTAATATTTGGGATTGATATTGTGAGTGTAATTTGTTTGGGAACCGAGGACTTTTTTCTTATTCGGGGAATTGTACCACTACTTTTGTCTTATACGTTCTAAGCTTGGGAAATATTATTTTGTTTATTATTGAGGTTGTACCCTATATTTTTGGATGCGTATTGTAATTTATTGGAGGACTGTAGTGAGTGAGTAAGTCCTGGCGAGAGTTGGGCAGGCGGTCCGCCGAACCCTTTGGTTCGCCTTAGGGGAAGGTGGGGCTGTCACAAAGGGTATATTTTATGTGTTTTAAGTGTGTTTTATTATTTAATTTTGGTGTGTTTTAAGTACTTTTATTACTAATTAACTAGGAATCTAGTGAAAATTTGCATTTTATGGTTTAAGTGGTAAAAATTGCATTTCTATGGATTTTAATGGTAAAAACTTCATGTTTTTATAGGTTTAATGATTCAATCATCAAAGGGAGTGATTTGAGAAGATAATTGGATGATTGAAGATGATTTGAAGTGATAAAAAGAGAATATGAAGTGCAAAAGAAGAAATGCAATCAAGAACAAAGGAAGCAAGTTTCACAGCTTTAACCCATTATGGTATTCCAGCTATATCTTGAGTTACAAGCATTGGATTGAGGTGATTCTTCAACCATTTCGAAGCTTAGAGATAGATCTATATTGGAATGAAGACATCGAAGTCCAGTTTCGTCGTTTTCATTATCAAAATGTCAAAATACAGAAGTACAACTCTGTTGTCGAAAGCTGAAACAGAGCTTTGACCAGTTGATGGTATTGTGGTCATATCTCGGTCCACAGAGCTCCAAATGAGATGCTTCTTTAGGCATTGGAAAGATAACTCAAAGGGTTACAACTTTCTTATTTTGCATAAGAGTTAGTTCGGCCTCCATCATTATGAAAATAGCAGTTGAATTGGTGCCAAATTCATAGAAGTGAATACGTGACTCATGAATACGTGGCTAAAGTCGTGTATTCTCACCTGATTTCTGCAACTTGCTCATCAACTTACCTTGCTTTCACACAACTTTTTCAACTCAATTCCACCTATCAATTTCGGCTATATCTGATCAAGAAAAGGTTGGAAAGTTGAAAAGACAACTCATGGAAGATTCAAGAGTCAAAAATGACAACTTTAACAACTCATTTGACTCTTGAATTCTTCTATAAATAGAGGCTTTTGGAGAGCATTTTCACAACTTTGGAAGGCCCATATCTCTAGGAGCTTTCTAGTGTTATTTTCATTAATTTCATGTTTATGGTAGTCTAGATTATAAAGGACTTCGAAAAACATCAGTAGTTGCAATCTTCCCTGTGGGATCGACCCTTAATACCCTATACTCGCTCACGATTCGTATACTTGTGAAAAATTGTTTGTGGGGTATTTAGGATGTTATAAATGTAAAACTTGATTGCGAATGAGCTTAATTATATATGTATACCCTGCGCATATAAGGGTGATTTTGGGTCGGGTTGGACTTAGGTTGCTTATGATTATTTGGGTGCAACTTGGTGGTGGTGTATAAACATGCTTTCTAGTGACATTTGTTCCACTTTAAACTCGAGATTTGGTTGTTTCTCTTCACTATTTTGCTGCTGGAAATTTCCAGCCATGAATTGGAATGAGGAACCCCTTGGTTACTCATGTCCCTTGGATCCAAATGCTCTCTTTTCACTCCAAAATCATATTTGAATCTTTGCCCTAGTAGTTACTTGGATTTTCATTGGTTCACCTAATTTTGGATGGTTGAACCATAATACTTTCATGTTGGTTATTCTTAGAGTTTGTTGGTGATCAAGGGCATAACCCAGGGACGAACGTTTGATGTTGCTTTGCTTGAACTGGTGAGTGTACCACTTGCATAACTTGTTGTTTAAAGTGAACGACTTGTGACTGAAATTTATGAGTTGTATGACTGTGATTTGGTTGAATCTGGACTGAACGGGTGTGTGCTTTATCATACTCGATTCCACTTGACTGTTTGACTGGTCTACCGTTCATTTGAAATCTATTACTTGTGCATGACTTGGACGTCGTTTGGAGCCCAATATCCAACAACTTTATTGTGAATTTGAGCTCAAACCTCGTTAGTAGTTAATCGAATTTAGCCAGTGAGGGCTGATCGAGGTAGATTGACGGGCCATGAGGAAAACTGTCACTGCTTTCCTGAATACAGGATACTTCTCATAATTGATGTACTCGAGTATTACCACCACTGTTTCTGTTTGGTGCTCAGGCCCCGTAAGGGGTATGTATGGTGGACGAAAACTGGTGTAAAGCGGGGATATATGGTCAATGGTTTTACTTCTCTAAACGTTGACAAAGGGTCAACGGGTTTGGATCAAGCTAATGCGACTGGGGAATTTGGCTCTTGAGAGCCATTTGTATCCTTTTATTTGAACCGTACTGTATTAGTTGTGGTGTTTACTTATTCCTTTACTTGATGCTTATATTTGATAGATTAAAGTTCTAACTATGTGATTTTCGACTGCATGACCTGTGGTACCTCATTGGGCGAAAACTCATCCTGTCACCTATGTTTTACTTACGGGGGCGATGACTTGGATACATGATTTTGGGGAAGAGTGGAGCTAACTCTAGACTTTAGACGTTTTTGTTTAAGCTCCTCGGTATTAGTAAACCTTATATGTAATTGTATAAAATTTGAATCCTTTGACTTGTACTTTAAGCTTGAATTGTATAAAATTTTGGGTTGCAGTATTTTGAAGTTGTAGACACCAAATTTTTGAATTGATTTTTGTATGTTTGGTTTTAGTGATAATTGGTTGATTTTTGTTTAGACGGTTTGCATTTTAGTTCTTTTTCGTTTGTCTAGTTTTTTTTAGGTTTTATTTTATTTTTATTCCCTTCTTTAGTTTTTTTAATTTATAAGTTTTAGCGTAGCTTTTTTTTAGAGAAAAAGAGGAAAGTGAAAATAAACAAAAAAAAAAGGGGAAAAAGAAAAGGGAAAAATGGTTTAATGCATACTGGCCTATTTTTGAAAAAAGTTAAAGGTTTGAAATTTTGAAGAAAAAGTTTTTAGCGTAATAGGCATTATTTACTTTTTGATACATTTTAATTGTTTTTCAAAGAAAAGAGAAAAATATATATTATTATTTCAGGTTACAAGCATTTGTGTTTTTGATTGCATTTTATTGTTATTTAAGTAAAGAAAAGGAAAAAAAGAAAAAAAAAAGGAAAAAAAGAAAATGGATGAAAAATGGAAGTTGTAATTTGCTGTTCAATATTAATTTCTGTTATTATAAATTTTTGTTATTATCATTTATTTCATTTTTATTGTTATTAATTTCTGTTTTAATTAGCTGAAAAAAAAAAAGGAAAATTGTTGCCGCAGCATGAAAGCTGCGGACTTACGCAGCTTGCAAAAGAAATCTGGGACGGCTCCTTGGCTGCAATTACTGGAGAAAGGACTGGGTTTTAGGGATTGGAGATGCCCATATAAATAGATAGAGGGGAGGCAGCCGCGAGGGGAGAAGGGGAGAGCCGAAAATCTGGATAGAAAAGAAAACAGACGGCAAAAGATTTAGAAGGAGAGAACATAGCAACAGAATAGGGAGGTTTTTTTTTTTCATCAGAGTGAACGGCAAAAGAAAAAGAAATAAGAGAGGTTTTGAAGGGAGAGGAAGCTACGGCAGTGAAAGAAACGAGAGGAGAAAAGGGAAAAGATATAGCGAGAAGAAAAGACCGTGGATCTGGGGGTTTGAGAGAAGAAAGCAGGAACGGCCGTGGGTAGGAGAGCAAGCCGCGGGCTAGAAGGAAAGAAAGGAGAGTGGTGGAGCCAGAAAGAAGTGAGCTTTGACGGTGGGCTGAGCAAAGACTTCATCCTCCGAATATATCAAGCCGTGACTTGCCTTCTCAACAGGCTAGAGGCGCTGTTTTGTTTCTCCGCTATTCAAAGGAGCGAAGGTAACCTTCTGTTCCCATTTCCCTCGCTCATCAGGCTGTCATCTGGATGATTGGGTAGATTTCTGTTGCCGAACTTGTTGCGAGTTTTCTTCCTGCGTTTTTTTTCATTTATATTAGGAGATGGTGGATCCATGTCATGGCTGTCTTTTTAGATTATTAGCGGTAAAGTTGTGAACTTTCAGTGGGGCTCTGATGATATCACTATAGGTTCCCTCAGGGATAGAATTTCACCGTGCATTCTTCATGCCCTTTCCTTGCTTTGATCAATAATGGACTGTATGCTACTTGTTATGGCTGTTTGAAGTTGTGATTTCTTTCATACTTGGTTGGCATTTACATCTCAGCCTTCGTGGTTGCAAGATGTTTCAATGTTCTTGTTTCCTCACTGTTAAGATTGATGTTTGGAAAAGGTGTGTACGTTTGGTGGATGAAGGGTGAGTTTTATGCAACGTTTCTGCATTCAATCCACACGAATTCATAGCTAAAAAAAATTCCGCAGCCAAGAACAAAAGAAATTGCATTTTTCTGTTCTGTTTTCTTTTCTATGGCTGATCATCGAGTCTTTACATTTAAGTTGCATGTCTAATCTGGTATAAAGGGCAAGAGATTGGATAATGGGTGTTGAGTTTGCATGTTTGGGGGCTGAAATGCTGGGTTCATGTTCGAATGTGTTGCTGAAAAAGTGAACTTCAAGTTGCCGAACCATTCTTTTTTTTTTTTTTTTTACCTGAATGTTTGGCTCAGATTTTTGCATCAGTTCCTTTTTTATGTTTTTTTCGCATTGTTAAAGGATATCCAGCCATGTTTAATTGGAGAAATTTCATAGTTGTTTTCTAAATCTGTTCTGCTGAAATTGTGGAAGCTTACGCATGAAAGTTGCAGCAGTTTTGTTTCTTCAAATGTTTACATTGTTTTTCCAGAATTTTGCACGAGAGTTTCTCTAAGTTTTCCTGCCTGTTTGGATGATGGTTTTTATGTAGTTTGATGCCTAGTTTAAAGATATGTGTTAGGGTTGAAAATCTGAATTTGAGAACAAGCTATGTTGTTTGGATTTCTGTTTCGATTTGCTGGAAAGCTAGTTTGTGAAATGTTGAATTGCAGAAACATAAGTCTCACGTAGCTTGCATGAATATGCATGCAAAATAATTCTGAAAATTGCCCTTTGGCCCTTTGGCTTCACCTTATGTTACTATGACCCAACAAGTAGAATAATTTCTTCAATTGGATCCCTATGATTTTTGCTATAATGCTACAAAAGCCCACCAATACTCTAAATTCTTGCAATTGGGTCATGAAATAGTTGCATTTTAACTCTTGCTTGACCTTCCTTGGCTCTTGGACTTTCAAAATTCCTAAGATGTCTCAATTGACTTTGTTGATAAGATTAGTGGTTGCATTTGGGTCTTTGGTTTGTAATTGAATTCTAAGTTTATTGCAATTTTGAACAGTTGTTTGGCATTCTATCGTTTGGAAATCTTTGAGACTCTTGAACATTTCATTTGGACTTGAATGACTTCATGTGTTTGCAATTAGGTCCTAAAACAACGGCAACATAACCTCCATGTCTACTTTAGTTCTACCATGGCTCAATTACTTGAATTATTTGATCAACCTTGCCGTTCTGGGATCTTACTTGATGGTTATATGTTTTGGGCTGACCCTTGGATAGATTGGTAAGGGGTTTTAGGATGAATTCAAAGGGTTTCAAGAGCTTCATCTAGATTCATGTGGTAATGTGCATTTGTGTGGATTTTGGATGTTTTGATGATTCAATCAATAGTTGGGGTCTTTATTTCATGAATATGGAAATCTTAGGCATTTAAACGCTTCTAATTGTTCAATTCCATGTTTATGTGTTTGATTGCTTGACCCTTGCTTTGTTTTGGACCTTTAAAGTTCTTAAATGTTCGATTGACTCGAATGTTTGGGTAAGGGTTATGTTTGAGTCCTTAGTAGGAAATTTCTTTTTGATGGTTTGATAGATGTCATTTGATTTATTTACATTTTTATCATTAAATTGGTGCGTTAATCCTTTGCTTTGAATGGTTTTAGCACATGTTATCCCGTTAGTTGGTGACTTAGCCCAGTTTAAGTCTCGTCCATTTAACACTACAAAAGGGAGCGGTATAATTCCTTTTATCTTTTTTGTTTCTCTTATGTGACTCAACGTGCTAAGTGAATTGCATGTCTACTTTGCTTTCCTAGCTTTTCTTTAATGCCTTTTACTTATGTCATTTACTTTTTATTTTCATTAAGTTATTCTTATAATGGGGTATGTGTACACCTCTTGGCTTGTAATAGATAGGGCGTAGCAAGTAATTTGGTCCATTTTCCCTTTTCCCTTTGTTTTAGTTAGCAAATGTAATAGTTGCATGCCTATGTGTTATATGTTAAATGCTTTATTAGGATTTTGCATCTAGTCAAGCATGCTAAGTGTTATGTGCTACGTGTTTATAAGTGATTCGCATGTCTACTCGCTTTTTATAGTGTGGATGAATGAAATGGATGAATGTACGTCACCACACTAGTCCAACGCTAGTTGTGGCTTCTTTTATCGTTTCCACTAGTCCAACGCTAGTCGGAATTCATAGGATGGGCTAGTCCAATGCTAGACCCAATAGGTTCTTTTTTTCCTTTTTCATTAAGTGCATGATCACCACATATCACGCATTTTTCCTTAGTTTATCATTTGGTATGTTCCTCAAACCCCTTCCCCTTCACTTTAGGACTTGCATCTCATGCTAGTTAGGGTTCATTTGCGTGAAAATCCCCTCCTGATAAGGGAAACGAGCGAGTGTGGCTATTCGATAGCCTTAGCACGCTAGTTTTACCTTCTAATCCGAGGGAAAATTAAAATCATAAAACTAGAGGTCATCCCCGTACCCAACTTGATGCATTCCCCTAAGTTCATACATTTTCATTTTCTCATTATTCTCCTCATTAAATTTTTTTAATCCATATGCCATATTCACACACCTATTCACTTCTTTATTTTTCACCTCACACATTGCACCTATCTTTTTACTTATATATATTTACTATTTTTGTTCACTTACACACAAGCACTTATATTTTCATTTATTTGCACACAAACACTTTCAAATTGCACACATGCCCTTCTCTACACTTTGCACACTTACACTTTTATTTGAGTCCTCATTTGCATCATTCACGATTTTCTATGAGGTCTTTCTTATTGGCCTTCACAATTCATGTGAATGGGACCACAAGCCTCATAAGAGACATTTCTTAGATTTAGGATTGCATTTCTCATTCATTAGTTTTGTCCAAATTGCAAATATATACTTTGGGTAGAAAAAAATTAGGAAAATAAGGGTTAAATCACGCAACTAGCCTTGGCTAGGTCGAAGGGGTGCCTTGGATTTTTATCCTTGCCTTCCCCTTCGTCAAATGTGACTCCCGAACCTTTGTTCTTTGTTTGCGTGGACTAGGAGTCGTTCAAAAGGGTTTCTTACTTTTTTTTCCTTAAAAAATTCACTTTTTGGGTGACTTGGTACACCCTAACTCTATACCAAGTGGCGACTCCATTTTTCATATAAAAAACCCTTTTTGAACTATTTTTCTTGGGTCAAATCGTCGCTTTCCAAAGTCCCATTGAGACCCATGTATTTTCAACTCACAAAAATCATTTTCCAATCAAAATTTGAAACAGTACATCTTTCTCAAACCATTTATTTTTCTTATCAAAAAATGGGGCGCGACAGTTGGCGACTCCACTGGGGACTTCCTAAGTGGGTCCAAGCATTTTGACTTAACCATTCGTTTCCTTTTTCTACCCTTTCTATGCATGGCATGTGGATATTAGGATTGCATTTTTCATTTTTTAGGACCTTTTGTCTTATATACGTAATCAAACCAATCCCTCGACTCGCGAATGTATGTTTGAATGAATGTTTATTTGTTATCTCGCGCTTGCATTGCATTTTGGGAGGTATGGGTCACCCTAGAGCCTCGCGTTGGTTCTTGACCCTTCCCCTCCAAACGAGCACTAGCATACGAGCATACGCTTTACTTCTCTTATCCCTTTTATTTTTCTTTAGTGGCTTGTCACGCCACTCCACCCTATTAGGATTAGGTGACTCACTTGGACATGTGATCACGACACGATGTGTGTGTAGCATGTTCCAATGGGTCACTCAATCTTCCGCTTAAAGCTATTGGTTGATAGCCTTTAGCTTTTGGTCGAAGATTGAGGTTTTGATAGATTCACTCAAACACGTAGCCGTGACACGATGTGTGCGTAGCGGTGTTTGGGGAATCGCTCGAGCCACCGACAAAGAACCTTGGGATTGATGACCCTTGGTTTCTAAGTCTGAAGGCTCGGGGGCCTATGACCTATCGAGTCTAGATGCATTAGTAAGCCAAACCTCATGCATCCATGCTAGAATTGCCTAGGGTAGAGTCAACCGTACCCTAAATTAGGAAACACTATTTCACGAGGGGAGGGGTCCCACCACTCTTTCTTTATCTGTCTTTGTTGCTTAATTGTCCAATGTGTTATGTGATTATGTGTTGAGCTCACGTTTCCTTGTCTTTTGTCTTTGCATTCACAAACATTAAGAGATAAAAGGTCTGGCATGACCTTCTTTTAGGACCTACCCTTGTAGATAGGCTATTGCACGTTTGACGAATTATGGTTTATTTTGTTCATAAATTCATAATGCCATACCATTTTAGGCCTACCCTGGCAAAATAAAGGGCTCCTTAGGTCACGTTTCATTTCAAATTGCATATTTTATTGTTTTAATAAAATAGCATCATGCATAAACCCTAGAAAGGGAACGCCACGTAGGGAATCCCGTTTTAGGAATAAAACCAACCCTTTCGTGTCCCATGGGTATTTAACCCTTCAAGGGACTGCACGTTTAAATTATCGCATAACTGGAGGAATGAGATTCGTAGGTAAGGTAATTGACAAACTACCTTCTTCATTATCAGATGGCTTGCCCTCGCCGCATCTACCAGTTGTTAATACCATCAAGTGAGGTTCAACAATGGCCTACCTTCATGTTACCTAGTGAACTGAATCAAGTAGCCCAATTTTTAGGACCAATTGGAGACTTTAAGCAGATCAAATCCAACAATTATTTGGTAGAGGCTTTAGTTCATCTTTGGGACCCCGAGTGTACTGCTTTTAGAATAGGCAATAGGCAAATGACTATAACACTCGAAGAAGTAGCTGGCCTCTTTGGTTTACCCACACGAGGAACTGCCTTGGTATTTCCATTTGCTTCCGACAAGGCCGAATTTTGTCAAATTATAGGATTGAAAGAGTCCGTGCTACGAGGGTCAGATCAGGGCGTCGCCGTGAGTATCCTGTTTGAACGATTTGCGCCACGCGATGGATTCGACAGGCATATGACGGATTTTGTGTTCACTTCCAAAGCCGTATGGGAGCGCAAAAGGCTACTAGTATATGGGGTAGTTATGGCTGGGACCTATCTCTTTCCGCGAAAAGATCAAAAGATAGCCTTCAAATCAGCAAAAATTGTGAATGACCTTTTCTTAGGAATTCAGGGTAAGCAATGTTCTATAGTCCCGACCATTCTCGCAGATATTTTCTTAGCTTGTACTGGTTGTCGAAAGGGAGAAAAGTTTTTCCATAGGGCGAACTTGGTTTTATACATATGGGCTACGGAACATTTTAAGAGACAAGCAGCAGTTGCCGATAGTTTGCCGGTGGTTGGATATAATTGGGTAATCACACATCCCAAAAGAGTCAACGAGAGAGATCTACCTAAGAACGCATCCGAATGTGTGGATTACTTGGAAACATTGCAAGATTTCAACATTAGGTGGGTATTAGATTGGACAGACTGCTTTGAGCCGATACTTCGCACTAAGGAATCTGAACGTGTTCTTTTGCTGGGTACTCAAGGAATCATCTCATATACCCCGAAAAGATTTCTCAGACAACTAGGTCGCATTCAGGGGTCGCTACCGATTTCCGAGTTTAGTGAAGTCACCATTTTCTTTGATCAGGGGGTATGCCCAAAAGAGATCCCTATGAAGAGCCAAATCACTGAATCTTGGAGAACAATATCCGACGATAGAAGCATTCATTATCTTCCGGAGCTCAAACAGAAGGGGGTAATGACCGCACCATACGAGGATTGGTTGAAAGATTCCACCACGCAAGGGTTGCAACATGAGCCGTATGAGGAAATTGAGAAGCTGAGAGCCATCATTAAAGCCAAGGACATGGAGGTGGTACAGTTGAAGAAATCCATCGAATCGCACAAAGAAAAGGCAGAAGAAAACAAGAGGTTATATGAGAAGGAGCGAGAAAGGCGCCAAGAGATGAAGCGGAAATGTGGGGAATTATATGATCAAGCCGAACGCGTCCAGATGCCATATGCTAGAGAAAGTAAAGACTCTGTACTAGATAGGCTTAGGAACTTTGGTGATCTTGTATGAAATCGCCTTCGCAATATGATGTAAACAGATGTATTTGGTTTCTGCAATGAAATGAATCCCTTTTCACAAAGTGTTTGTCAAATAACAGGTTTGATTAATGGGTCTCATTCCGAAAGTGTTGCATCATGCTAGGCCCACCCTTGGCACAAAAAGGGTTCCCCAAATAGGACATGCATCCGAATTGTTTGAATAAGCTACTAACTCATGTCTTTTTCTTTTTCTTTTTCTCTTTTTTGAATAAATTGCAGAAATTCAATAACGATTGGTTTATCTAAAGAAGTCTTTTGCATTCTCAGGTAAATTTCAAAATAGCTTTTCGGAAAAGCCCCATTATTACGCGATCCCGAAGTAAGGCCCAAATGAATCGTGTAAACATGAATACTCAACCAGAATCATCCGATAAGACTACAGCGACTACACAGCCGGAAGTCACGAGTCCTGGGGTCCAGTTGGCCGAGTTACTTGCTAAGTTTGGGGAAATGGCCTCTGAAATGGCCGCCCAAAAGAAATTAATAGATGAGCTTGTCAGTAGCGGGGTACAGCCGGAGCTTCCGCACGTAATACAATTGCAATCTGAACCCTTTGTTATTCCCACGGTTCAAACTACTGTTCCCATGCAAGGTCCACCCGAAGGGACTTTCACCTACCCCACCGTTCATCTGCCATACACTTACCCTCCTAATCCTTCATTTTTCCCTACTCATATGCAAGGCCCACAACCTCAAGTCACTGCAAATATACCACCTGAGACACAAGCTTTTTATTACCCCACCACTGAGCCTTATCTGACAGACCATTTTATTCAAACCAAACCAGAGGTGGGAGGATCCTCTGCTCCCATTGATGTGAAGTTATTAAAGCGCCTGGACCGTTTCGATGAATTCATGAGGAAGAGTCAGGTGCTGAACAAGCAAGGAGTTTTGGATTACGATGAGCTGTGTCTCTTTCCGAATGTGCAACTGCCTGAGGGGTTTAAAACTCCTAAGTTTAACAAGTACGATGGGACGGGTAATCCCAAGACGCACCTCCGACTATTTGCAAACAAATTGGGAAAGCCTGTGGACGATGAAAACTTGCCTCTAAGGTTGTTCCCCGAAAGTCTGGAAGGGGACGCACTTGATTGGTATTCAAATCTGAAACCCGAAGACGTAAGAACCTGGATTGACTTGTCCAAGGCTTTCGTAAGGCAATATGAGTATAATTGTGAGTTGGCACCGACTAGAACCACCTTGGAAGGAACCAAACGAAAACCCTCCGAAGATCACAAGACTTATGCCAAGAGGTGGAGGAAAATAGCTGCCAAGGTGGAGCCTCCGATGACCGAGGAAGAAATCATCCGTACTTTCATCAAGGCCCATGATCCTCCATATTTTGAAGAAATTTTCCGTATGACTGGATGTTCATTCGCGGCAATTGTAAATAAACTTGAAGAATTCGACGACTTTGTACGAGCCGGGAAAATTATTAATGTGTCTGCCCTGAAATCGCAAGTGGAAGCTTTGCAAGGGCGAGGAAGCAGTGAAAAGAAACCACAATTTAAAAAGAAAGAAGGAGATACAACCTTTGTTTGGAACCACAATCCTTCACCCCGACCCCGATACCAGCACAACCCAACCTACCAGCAACCTTACCATTACTACTCAAACCCACACCCTGTATATACTACCAACATCCACCACCCTCGACCTCGCCCAGACTATACTAACCCACCTTCAGCCCCTTTTCAAATTTCTCAACCAAATCCACCCCAAAACCGACCTCGACCTCCATTTAACCCAAGATTTCCTCCTCCAAATAGACCTGCTTACAACTATCCTCAACCCACTGAACCCTACAACAGACCCCCTAGCCGTACTTTTACCAATTTAGGCAGGCCTTTAGATCAATTATATGACCAGTTAAGGGCCTCCGGAAAAATTGGCACAGTACCCCCTCCTACCTATCCGTATGGCATGCCCGCCTGGTATAACCCGCAAGCTGTTTGCGCATATCATTCGGGGGCCCCTGGGCATGCAACTTTGGATTGCAAGGCGCTAAAGCATAAAGTTCAGGATATGGTTGAGTCTGGAGAAATCGTGATCAGAAAGAGGGAGCCGCAAGGGCCAAACGTAAATCAAAACCCCTTGCCAGAGCATGTTGGGGTTATTATGGACGATGCGGAGTACGAGGAACAAATCAAGAAATTGGCAATAGAAGCTGAAGTGTTTGGGGTCACGGACCAACCATTTGTCATAGAGTTGCCATTCGAAGAAGATAACAAGCCTTTTGTCTTGGACCTTACGCCAGCAGAGAATGAAGCTTTGAAACCGGTAGTCATCGAATTCCCGAAGCAGGAGCCCGTATTAAGTCTGCAACAAGTGCCGTGGAATTACGATGAGCCTAGCATACAGATCGGGGAGAATTCAACCGCAAAGAAGGAAGTGTCAGTAGTTACCAGATCGGGGAAGACTGTAAATCCATTTGAGACTACTACTCCAATTCAAGCCAATAGTTCTGAGCCACCCATCAAACCAACAATCACCGAGAAAGAAGCTGTGGATTTCCTTAAACGACTCCAGAGAAGTGAATACAACATAGTGGAAAAGCTAAGCAAATCACCTGCCCAGATAACCATGTTGGACCTACTTTTCTCTTCGGACGTGCATAGGGATGCATTGATCGACGTATTAACAAGAGCTCAAATTCCGAGGGACATTTCTGTTGATAATTTTTCAAACGTGGTTGGGGGCGTATTATTCAACAAACAAATTGCCTTTTCTGATGATGAATTGCCGACGGAGGGCATTGGACATAATAAGGCGTTGTACATAACAGTGAGGTGCAACGGAAAAATGCTGCCGAAGGTGCTAATTGACAACGGGTCCGCACTTAATATCTGTCCTTGGAGTACCTTGGAGAAGCTAGGATTGCAAGACATCAAGCTGAGGCCTTCAGGGACTATCGTTAGAGGGTTTGATGGAGCGCAGAGGGAGCCAATAGGAGAGGCAAATTTAGTAATCGAGATGGGGCCCGCCCAATTTCAAATAACTTGCCAAGTCATGAACTTCCCGAGCATTTATAATATTTTACTTGGAAGGCCATGGATTCACAAGTCTGGGGCCGTGCCATCTTCGTTGCATCAATTACTCAAGTTCGTGGTAAATGACAAACTAATCACTATCTTTGCTGAAGAGGACTGCCTGGTGATCACCGATTCTGGAGTTAAAGAGGAGGGTAGTCAAAGTGTTACCATGTCCCCTCACAGCACATCCGATATAGTCTCCGTAAGTTGGATAACCACGGAGGAACAAACTCTCTCAAAGGCCAGTGTAATGATGGCCAGAGAAATGATTCGTGGAGGATACAAATTCGACAAGGGGTTGGGGCGTGAACTGCAAGGGATCCTGAAGCCAGTGAAGATAGTAGAAAAGAGGGATACCTTCGGTTTGGGTTTCAGACCAACCGCCAAGGATTTCAAGGAGATGAAGGAGCGTAAAAGAGCAGAAAAAGAGGGCCGGCAAAGGGTTTTCGATATTCCACCGCTACGGTATACTTTTCCCCGGCCAACTGAAATAATCACATCAGAGGGTCATTCAACTGAAGAAATCGAGGATAGTTTGTCCCAATTGTTCATTGGGGCAATATTTGAAGACAATTTCCCGAACGAGGCCGAATTTCCTGACATCCCTGAGGGGTCTATTTCTAATTGGACTGCCGAGTTCCTGCCTGTTCAGAAGGAGTTTCGGTAAACCTAGGGGGTTTGTCATTCATATGGATTTATGGAAAATTTTTTACATCTGTAAATAGTTAATGAAAACATCTTTTGCACTTGACCAAATTTGCACAATGGAGTTTTGTTAAGTTTCATTTCGTCGCCGCTTATTACCATTTGTTTAATTTTCAATCAAAGGTTTATGAAAATGCACAGTTTGTTCTTATCATGTTGTTTTGTTTATTCATTTGTCATATTGCTTGTTCATTTGGTTGTTGTATGTTTATTATGCTTATTATTCTACATTCGTTAATTCTTTCAGATGGCCAAAAATAAAATTATTTGACCCTTTGGATATCACAGTTCTGGAATACAATAACGGCAATTTCTATATCACTCACGACTTGGAGGTCTGTGAATTCGAACTCCAAAGCGAGAGTGATAATGAGGAGGTATTCGATTCTTTTGCAAAGGACCTTGAACAATATAAGGAAAAACCAAAACCGAACCTGGAAGAAACAGAAAAGGTTAACATTGGCACTGAGGATGAAGTTAAGGAGGTGCAGATAAGTATTCATTTGAATGAAAGGCAGAAAAAGGAGATGTTGGAATTCTTGACCATGTTCCAGGATGTATTTGCGTGGTCCTATGATGATATGACTGGCATTTCAACCGATGTGGTAGTGCATAGGTTACCTACAGACCCTTCTTTTCCACCCGTAAAACAAAAACCCAGAAAATTCAAACCAGATATGAGCCTCAAAATAAAAGAGCAAATTGAAAAACAACTCAAAACCAACATTATCATTGTTTCCCATTACCCAATTTGGCTTTCAAATCCAGTCCCTGTTCCAAAAAAAAGTGGAGAGGTGAGAGTTTGTGTTGACTATAGAGACCTTAATAAAGCCAGTCCTAAAGATGATTTCCCTCTACCAAATATTCACATTCTCTTAGACAATACTGCCGGACATGAGATTGAAACCTTTTGCGATTGTTTTGCTGGCTACCACCAAATTTTGATGGCAGAAGAGGATAGGGAGAAGACTGCTTTCATTACCCCTTGGGGCACATTTTGCTACCGAGTGATGCCTTTCGGTTTAAAGAATGCCGGAGCAACATATCAGAGGACCATGACAACCCTATTTCATGATATGATCCACCGAGAAATGGAGGTCTACGTGAATGACATTATAATCAAGTCTAAAAGGGCAGAGGACCACTTGGTTGATCTGAAGAAATTGTTCGAGAGACTACGGAAGTACAATTTGAAGTTAAATCCTGCAAAATGCGCCTTCGGAGCACCTGCGGGTAAGCTGTTGGGATTTATTGTCAGTAAGAGAGGCATAGAGATAGATCCAGCAAAAATCAAAGCAATTCGAGATATGCCAGTGCCAAAAACTCAGAAGGACGTGAAAAGCTTTTTAGGGAAGATCAATTTTATTGGGAGGTTCATCGGCCAACTAACTGCCACATGCGAGCCGTTGTTCAAATTATTGAGAAAGAATGTGCCGTTGTATTGGAATGAGGAGTGTCAACGGGCTTTCGACAAGATTAAAGATTATTTGTTGCATCCGCCAGTCTTGGTACCACCGAAGCCCGGTCGACCATTAATCATGTACCTATCCGTGCTTGAAGGAGCAGTTGGGTGTGTTCTAGGTCAACACGATGACTCTGGAAGGAAAGAACAAGCTATTTACTATCTAAGCAAAAAGTTCACGCAGTACGAGGCTAATTATTCATTCATTGAGAAAAGCTGCTGCGCATTGGCCTGGGCAGCCCAGAAGTTGAGACACTATCTTTTGAGCCATACCACGTATCTTATTTCCCGGTCTGATCCTTTGAAATATCTTTTGGAGAAGCCGATGCTGACTGGGCGTTTGGCGAAATGGCAGATAATTCTCTCAGAATTCGATATTGTTTTCACCTCACAAAAGGCGGTCAAGGGGCAAGCTATAGCTGATCATTTGGCGGAAAATCCAAGGGATGATGATTATCAACCACTCCGTACTTATTTCCCTGACGAGAGGGTCCTATTTGTAGGCGCTGCAGATGATATAAGTGAACAAAGTCCTGAATGGAGGCTTTTCTTCGATGGAGCTTCGAATTCTCTCGGAGCTGGAATTGGAGCTGTTTTGGTGTCACCCGAAGGGAAGCATTACCCTGCCGCTGCCAAATTGCAATTCGCTTGCACAAATAACATGGCTGAATATGAAGCCTGCATTTTTGGTCTCGAAATGGCTTTGGAGATGGAAATCAAGGAGTTGATAGCTTTTAGTGATTCAGATTTGCTCGTGCACCAAACTTTGAAGCAATGGATAACCAAAGATTCAAAAATTCTACCCTACCATTGTAGTCTGCTCACTTTGGCCAAGCAGTTTCGAAATTTGGAGTTCAGACATCTTCCACGAGCCCGAAACGCATTTGCTGATGCTTTGGCCACCTTGGCTTCTATGATCCAATATCCAGATGAATTGAAGATTGAACCAATCCAAATTCAACTTCAAGACAAGCCAGCCCACTGCTGGGCTGCAGACGAGTCCTCGGATACTACTCCTTGGTTTAATGATCTTAAAGAGTTTCTCAAAACCGGGTCCTACCCTCAGCGTGCTGGTATAAAAGACAAGAGTTTTCTGCGTAGAATGGCTTCAAAATTTTTCTTAAATGGAGAGGTGTTATACAAAAGAACCTCGGATCTGAACCTTTTAAGGTGCATTGATGAGGATGAAGCTCAATATATGATGAAAGAAGTGCACAGTGGTGTTTGTGGACCTCACATGAATGGCCATTTGCTAGCGAAGAAAATCATGAGAACCGGATACTTCTGGCTTACTATGGAGCATGATTGTGTAGACTTTGTCCGGAGATGTATAAAATGCCAAATGCACGGTGACATTATACGCGCTCCACCCACTGAATTGCATAACATGACCGCCCCGTGGCCCTGTTCAATGTGGGGTATGGACGTGATTGGGACAATCGATCCTCCTGCTTCAAATGGACATCGATTTATATTGGTGGCGATCGAGTACTTTACCAAATGGGTTGAAGCTGAATCATTTAAACATGTAACGAAGAAAGTAGTTGCCAGTTTCTTGAGAGATCATATTATTTGTCGCTTTGGAATACCCGAAACGCTTATCACAGACAATGCCAAGAATCTGAACAATGACATGGTAGATGGACTATGCGAGCAATTCAAAATCAGACACCGCAATTCTGCCATTTATAGGCCACAAATGAATGGAGCTGTAGAAGCCGCAAATAAGAATTTGAAGAAGATTATCCTCAAAATGACAGAAAGGCATCGCGATTGGCATGAAAAGTTGCCCTATGCATTAATGGCGTACCGAACTTCTATCCGAACATCAACTGGGGCAACGCCGTATTCACTCATGTATGAATGGAAGCTGTATTACCAGCTGAGGTTGAAATTCCGTCGCTACGAATCCTTATGGAAGCTAAATTGGAGGAGGCCGACTGGATCAAGCAGCGCCATGAGCAATTGACTTTGATTGATGAAAAGCGGTTCAACGCTATTTGTCATGGTCAGTGCTATCAGAAGCGTGTGGCCCGGGCTTACAACAAAAAAGTCCATCGGCGGGCATTTGAAGAAGGTAATAAGGTATTAAAGCGAATTTTGTCAATGCAAGATGAAGCTAAAGGCAAATTTGCTCCAAATTGGCAGGGGCCGTTCATTGTCCAAAAGGTATTACCTGGCGGAGCGCTCATTTTGGCGGAAATGGATGGACGGGCTTTCCCTCAACCCATCAACTCAGATATGTGCAAAAAGTTTTTCATTTGATCAAGCAAATTTTCTTTAAGAAATTCATGCAAATGGCGAAATGCAAGTCAGGCCATCTTCTTTTACACTAAAAACATTTTATCTCTACTTGTCCCCTTTGAGCCATCAGAATTGACAAATTTCGTTTGATCACCCTTGAGAATTGCAAACCCCACACTCGGGCAAATTTATTTCGAAAACGAAAAAGACGAGAAAAAAAGAAGAAGAAAAGAAAAGAGAGAACCCTACACTGGGGCAAATTTAGTTTTAAAGAAAAATGCAAAAGTGATGAAAAATGCAATGAAAGAATGCAAAAGAGAAAATCCAATTAAACTGGGGCAAATTTTCCTCGGTTTCATTTCAAAATGGTGCAATCTCAGTTCATTTCACACCTCTTATCAAAACCTGCTTTTAAGCCTGAACTTTTCTTGAAAACACCCCACCTGTCCCCATTACAAAAGCCCAAAGTCCTGGCTTTCGTCACTTGCTGCATTTCTATTAGAAAATTTGTTAATAAACTGGCAGGTGATGTCCGTAATGCCTTCGCCCAATTTCTCAAGGGAAGTGCATTTTACTGATGCTAGAATCTTTAATGCATATTTCTGAGTCGACTGTGGTCAAGAGATTTCGTTGTTCTTTAGGTGAAAACCCGAAAGGGCTCCTCAAAAAAAAAAAATTCAAAAAGGGGTAGGGGCAACCTTGGTGAAAACCCGAAAGGGCGCCAAGGTCGGTTTTTCGCAACGGATGAGCACGAGAAGGGACAGCTGGTGACCTGGTTCATTTAGGCTTTTCCTCATGTTTGTGATACTTCTGCCAGTATCGAATTCCGCAATAGATATACCCCAAGTTTCGAATATAATATTGTTTGGCCAAACTTGTACAAACATTCTTTTACAAAATGTACTCTTATAAATCTCTTGGTTCCTCTCAATTATTTGTGTTCGACTGTTTGTGATTGTTTGTATTCTTTTGCATTCTCATTTTTGCCTGACATAGGAAATTCATTCTGCATATATCATTGTTTTATATGACATTTTCATGCATCATTCTTTCAACATTGAATTCGGACGAATGATAAACCCTAAGGTTTGTTCAAAGATGGGGAATTCGGTCATCTATCGCAGTGGTTAAAAAGTAACACGACTGCTACACGGATTTGGGTGAAGTAGTAAACACGTGCTTATCAGTCTCAGAATCTGAAAGGTTTCAAAGTTGCAAGCTCGACTAAGGTGTACGCCGCAAACTAGAGGCAAAAGCATCACAAGACTCATGTTTACACGATTCTCAAGGCTAATCGGATCAAATGATGGTGGCGAATCCATTACCAACTTTTTCTTTTTTTGCAGGAACATTGCAAACATTCTATTTCTCGCACTTAAATCAACGTCAGAACTGGCTCCCCAGTAAGCAACGGTGAAGTGATAAAGTTGTTAACGAAGTTTGAGCATTAAGAACGACATCAGTTATCGTTTCAGTCACAAAAATTAAAACTCCCTTTTGCTGCAAAAGTGTGAACTACTTTCAGGTAAACTCTCAATTCATTGTTTAAACTTTCCCAAGTGAAGTCCGTCTTTAAATTCTGTTCGGGTCAGTCCCGTTTAAATTGCTATTCGGGTCAGTCCCGTTTAAATTCCTGTTCGGGTCAGTCCCGTTTAAATTGCTATTCGGGTCAGTCCCGTTTAAATTCTGTTCGGGTCAGTCCCGTTTAATTTCTGTTCGGGTCAGTCCCGTTTAAATTCTGTTCGGGTCAGTCCCGTTTAAATTCTGTTCGGGTCAGTCCCGTTTTAAATTCTGTTCGGGTCAGTCCCGTTTTAAATTCCTGTTCGGGTCAGTCCCGTTTTAAATTCTGTTCGGGTCAGTCCCGTTTAAATTCCTGTTCGGGTCAGTCCCGTTTAAATTTCTGTTCGGGTCAGTCCCGTTTAAATTGCTATTCGGGTCAGTCCCGTTTAAATTCTGTTCGGGCCAGTCCCGTTTAAATTCTGTTCGGGTCAGTCCCGTTTAAATTCCTGTTCGGGTCAGTCCCGTTTAAATTCCTGTTCGGTTCAGTCCCGTTTAAATTCTGTTCGGGTCAGTCCCGTTTAAATTCCTGTTCGGGTCAGTCCCGTTTAAATTCTGTTCGGGCCAGTCCCGTTTAAATTTCTGTTCGGGTCAGTCCTGTTTAAATTCCTGTTCGGGTCAGTCCCGTTTTAAATTCTGTTCGGGTCAGTCCCGTTTTAAATTCCTGTTCGGGTCAGTCCCGTTTAAATTCCTGTTCGGGTCAGTCCCGTTTTAAATTCCTGTTCGGGTCAGTCCCGTTTAAATTCCTGTTCGGGTCAGTCCCGTTTTAAATTCCTGTTCGGGTCAGTCCCGTTTTATTTTTTTCATGTTCGGGTCAGTCCCGTTTTCAATTCTGGTTCGGGTCAGTCCCGTTTTATTTTTCATGTTCGGGTCAGCCCCGTGTTATAATTCCTGTTCGTTGGAATCTTTTGCAGCCCAATAACACAGGTAAGTATTTGGCGTCTACTTGTTTGTCTCAAGTTTTTTCAAAACTCAGACAAAGAGGGACAAACTGTAGACACCAAATTTTTGTATGTTTGGTTTTAGTGATAATTGGTTGATTTTTGTTTAGACGGTTTGCATTTTAGTTCTTTTTCGTTTGTCTAGTTTTTTTTAGGTTTTATTTTATTTTTATTCCCTTCTTTAGTTTTTTTAATTTATATGTTTTAGCGTAGCTTTTTTTTAGAGAAAAAGAGGAAAGTGAAAATAAACAAAAAAAAGGGGAAAAAGAAAAGGGAAAAATGGTTTAATGCATACTGGCCTATTTTTGAAAAAAGTGAAAGGTTTGAAATTTTGAAGAAAAAGTTTTTAGCGTAATAGGCATTATTTACTTTTTGATACATTTTAATTGTTTTTCAAAGAAAAGAGAAAAATATATATTATTATTTCAGGTTACAAGCATTTGTGTTTTTGATTGCATTTTATTGTTATTTAAGTAAAGAAAAGAAAAAAAGAAAAAAAAGGAAAAAAAGAAAATGGATGAAAAATGGAAGTTGTAATTTGCTGTTCAATATTAATTTCTGTTATTATAAATTTTTGTTATTATCATTTATTTCATTTTTATTGTTATTAATTTCTGTTTTAATTAGCTGAAAAAAAAAAAGGAAAATTGTTGCCGCAGCATGAAAGCTGCGGACTTACGCAGCTTGCAAAAGAAATCTGGGACGGCTCCTTGGCTGCAATTACTGGAGAAAGGACTGGGTTTTAGGGATTGGAGATGCCCATATAAATAGATAGAGGGGAGGCAGCCGCGAGGGGAGAAGGGGAGAGCCGAAAATCTGGATAGAAAAGAAAACAGACGGCAAAAGATTTAGAAGGAGAGAACATAGCAACAGAATAGGGAGGTTTTTTTTTTTCATCAGAGTGAACGGCAAAAGAAAAAGAAATAAGAGAGGTTTTGAAGGGAGATGAAGCTACGGCAGTGAAAGAAACGAGAGGAGAAAAGGGAAAAGATATAGCGAGAAGATAAGACCGTGGATCTGGGGGTTTGAGAGAAGAAAGCAGGAACGGCCGTGGGTAGGAGAGCAAGCCGCGGGCTAGAAGGAAAGAAAGGAGAGTGGTGGAGCCAGAAAGAAGTGAGCTTTGACGGTGGGCTGAGCAAAGACTTCATCCTCCGAATATATCAAGCCGTGACTTGCCTTCTCAACAGGCTAGAGGCGCTGTTTTGTTTCTCCGCTATTCAAAGGAGCGAAGGTAACCTTCTGTTCCCATTTCCCTCGCTCATCAGGCTGTCATCTGGATGATTGGGTAGATTTCTGTTGCCGAACTTGTTGCGAGTTTTCTTCCTGCGTTTTTTTTCATTTATATTAGGAGATGGTGGATCCATGTCATGGCTGTCTTTTTAGATTATTAGCGGTAAAGTTGTGAACTTTCAGTGGGGCTCTGATGATATCACTATAGGTTCCCTCAGGGATAGAATTTCACCGTGCATTCTTCATGCCCTTTCCTTGCTTTGATCAATAATGGACTGTATGCTACTTGTTATGGCTGTTTGAAGTTGTGATTTCTTTCATACTTGGTTGGCATTTACATCTCAGCCTTCGTGGTTGCAAGATGTTTCAATGTTCTTGTTTCCTCACTGTTAAGATTGATGTTTGGAAAAGGTGTGTACGTTTGGTGGATGAAGGGTGAGTTTTATGCAACGTTTCTGCATTCAATCCACACGAATTCATAGCTAAAAAAAATTCCGCAGCCAAGAACAAAAGAAATTGCATTTTTCTGTTCTGTTTTCTTTTCTATGGCTGATCATCGAGTCTTTACATTTAAGTTGCATGTCTAATCTGGTATAAAGGGCAAGAGATTGGATAATGGGTGTTGAGTTTGCATGTTTGGGGGCTGAAATGCTGGGTTCATGTTCGAATGTGTTGCTGAAAAAGTGAACTTCAAGTTGCCGAACCATTCTTTTTTTTTTTTTTTTTTACCTGAATGTTTGGCTCAGATTTTTGCATCAGTTCCTTTTTTATGTTTTTTTCGCATTATTAAAGGATATCCAGCCATGTTTAATTGGAGAAATTTCATAGTTGTTTTCTAAATCTGTTCTGCTGAAATTGTGGAAGCTTACGCATGAAAGTTGCAGCAGTTTTGTTTCTTCAAATGTTTACATTGTTTTTCCAGAATTTTGCACGAGAGTTTCTCTAAGTTTTCCTGCCTGTTTGGATGATGGTTTTTATGTAGTTTGATGCCTAGTTTAAAGATATGTGTTAGGGTTGAAAATCTGAATTTGAGAACAAGCTATGTTGTTTGGATTTCTGTTTCGATTTGCTGGAAAGCTAGTTTGTTAAATGCTGAATTGCAGAAACATAAGTCTCACGCAGCTTGCATGAATATGCATGCAAAATAATTCTGAAAATTGCCCTTTGGCCCTTTGGCTTCACCTTATGTTACTATGACCCAACAAGTAGAATAATTTCTTCAATTGGATCCCTATGATTTTTGCTATAATGCTACAAAAGCCCACCAATACTCTAAATTCTTGCAATTGGGTCATGAAATAGTTGCATTTTAACTCTTGCTTGACCTTCCTTGGCTCTTGGACTTTCAAAATTCCTAAGATGTCTCAATTGACTTTGTTGATAAGATTAGTGGTTGCATTTGGGTCTTTGGTTTGTAATTGAATTCTAAGTTTATTGCAATTTTGAACAGTTGTTTGGCATTCTATCGTTTGGAAATCTTTGAGACTCTTGAACATTTCATTTGGACTTGAATGACTTCATGTGTTTGCAATTAGGTCCTAAAACAACGGCAACATAACCTCCATGTCTACTTTAGTTCTACCATGGCTCAATTACTTGAATTATTTGATCAACCTTGCCGTTCTGGGATCTTACTTGATGGTTATATGTTTTGGGCTGACCCTTGGATAGATTGGTAAGGGGTTTTAGGATGAATTCAAAGGGTTTCAAGAGCTTCATCTAGATTCATGTGGTAATGTGCATTTGTGTGGATTTTGGATGTTTTGATGATTCAATCAATAGTTGGGGTCTTTATTTCATGAATATGGAAATCTTAGGCATTTAAACGCTTCTAATTGTTCAATTCCATGTTTATGTGTTTGATTGCTTGACCCTTGCTTTGTTTTGGACCTTTAAAGTTCTTAAATGTTCGATTGACTCGAATGTTTGGGTAAGGGTTATGTTTGAGTCCTTAGTAGGAAATTTCTTTTTGATGGTTTGATAGATGTCATTTGATTTATTTACATTTTTATCATTAAATTGGTGCGTTAATCCTTTGCTTTGAATGGTTTTAGCACATGTTATCCCGTTAGTTGGTGACTTAGCCCAGTTTAAGTCTCGTCCATTTAACACTACAAAAGGGAGCGGTATAATTCCTTTTATCTTTTTTGTTTCTCTTATGTGACTCAACGTGCTAAGTGAATTGCATGTCTACTTTGCTTTCCTAGCTTTTCTTTAATGCCTTTTACTTATGTCATTTACTTTTTATTTTCATTAAGTTATTCTTATAATGGGGTATGTGTACACCTCTTGGCTTGTAATAGATAGGGCGTAGCAAGTAATTTGGTCCATTTTCCCTTTCCCCTTTGTTTTAGTTAGCAAATGTAATAGTTGCATGCCTATGTGTTATATGTTAAATGGTTTATTAGGATTTTGCATCTAGTCAAGCATGCTAAGTGTTATGTGCTACGTGTTTATAAGTGATTCGCATGTCTACTCGCTTTTTATAGTGTGGATGAATGAAATGGATGAATGTACGTCACCACACTAGTCCAACGCTAGTTGTGGCTTCTTTTATCGTTTCCACTAGTCCAACGCTAGTCGGAATTCATAGGATGGGCTAGTCCAATGCTAGACCCAATAGGTTCTTTTTTTCCTTTTTCATTAAGTGCATGATCACCACATATCACGCATTTTTCCTTAGTTTATCATTTGGTATGTTCCTCAAACCCCTTCCCCTTCACTTTAGGACTTGCATCTCATGCTAGTTAGGGTTCATTTGCGTGAAAATCCCCTCCTGATAAGGGAAACGAGCGAGTGTGGCTATTCGATAGCCTTAGCACGCTAGTTTTACCTTCTAATCCGAGGGAAAATTAAAATCATAAAACTAGAGGTCATCCCCGTACCCAACTTGATGCATTCCCTAAGTTCATACATTTTCATTTTCTCATTATTCTCCTCATTAAATTTTTTTAATCCATATGCCATATTCACACACCTATTCACTTCTTTATTTTTCACCTCACACATTGCACCTATCTTTTTACTTATATATATTTACTATTTTTGTTCACTTACACACAAGCACTTATATTTTCATTTATTTGCACACAAACACTTTCAAATTGCACACATGCCCTTCTCTACACTTTGCACACTTACACTTTTATTTGAGTCCTCATTTGCATCATTCACGATTTTCTATGAGGTCTTTCTTATTGGCCTTCACAATTCATGTGAATGGGACCACAAGCCTCATAAGAGACATTTCTTAGATTTAGGATTGCATTTCTCATTCATTAGTTTTGTCCAAATTGCAAATATATACTTTGGGTAGAAAAAAATTAGGAAAATAAGGGTTAAATCACGCAACTAGCCTTGGCTAGGTCGAAGGGGTGACTTGGATTTTTATCCTTGCCTTCCCCTTCGTCAAATGTGACTCCCGAACCTTTGTTCTTTGTTTGCGTGGACTAGGAGTCGTTCAAAAGGGTTTCTTACTTTTTTTTCCTTAAAAAATTCACTTTTTGGGTGACTTGGTACACCCTAACTCTATACCAAGTGGCGACTCCATTTTTCATATAAAAAACCCTTTTTGAACTTTTTTTCTTGGGTCAAATCGTCGCTTTCCAAAGTCCCATTGAGACCCATGTATTTTCAACTCACAAAAATCATTTTCCAATCAAAATTTGAAACAATACATCTTTCTCAAACCATTTATTTTTCTTATCAAAAAATGGGGCGCGACAGAAGTAATGTTGTAAGTTTTAGTACCTGTGGTAATTTTGGATTAGTTAGTCCTGGTGAGAGTTGGGTAGGCAGTCTAGTAACCTTTCGGGTACGCCCTAAGGGAAGGTGGGGGTTGTCACACATTATCAAGAACTCATAAAAATCACATACTATTTGTGTTTTTCTCTTTCTTTTCATTAGCTAAATTTTTCTTTTGTGTTTTTCAATATTTTAGATCATTAGATGAAGTATATTGAAGACACTACAAGAGAAAAACAGTAAAATTGCAGCAAGTAAGTTCTTAGAATTCAATAACATAAAACCTTGTAAAAGAGAGGGTTTTTGCAATTTTTCTTCTTGAGGTTTCTATGATTTCTGTAGCCTTTCATTTTTCATTTTTTCTTGTAATCCATACAAAATATTACATCAAACAAACATTTTTTTAAAGAAAATTTCCATCATGCAATATAGATTAGTAGAATTTTTTGTGACGCCCCCACTTCTCCCAAGGGCAAATCCAAGGGTATCCGTAGAACGCCTACCCAACTCTCGCCGGGGCTCACTACAGTCTATAATTCAAAACTAGAAATACTTCAAATATTTCAATATACATTGAAAGAACTCCAAACCACAATTAGTTAACCTTCAAGCTTAAATACAACCCAAAAGAATATGTACTACAGTCATCTGCTATAATACAACTTAAAGTTTCCAAAAAAAAAACAACTTAGTACTATTCGCGAGTACTCTCGGTCTTGAACCCTGTTAAGGAAAACAAAAGCGTGGAATGAGCTAAACAGCCCAGTGAGGTTCCAAACTACACTAGCAATTCTAATAAATCAAGTAAATTGAGCATAACACATGTATGGTTCAAGGTTTCACATTGGCACATTAAAATGAGACATTTATCATTTTACAGAAATAAACACACATTAAAAGGATACGGTGTTCACGTGGAACGATTTCAGTCCACTTCACCTTATAACTCCAGTGATCCTCTCGGTTTGTCTGGCCATCACCTTATCCCTCCAGTGGTAATACTCGAGTATATCGAAATGGTGGCCTAGGGTTCCAACCTACCCGACCGAGCCCAGTCCTGGCTCGAGCAGGTTAGTAACCAAGGGCAGGGCCCAGTTCAGCTTAGAGCTTATAACAGGCACAAGTAATCAAGTAATTCGGTAAACAGTAGAAATTTGTCACTTTAGTAGGTCAAATGAGATAAAGTACACACTCGCCTTAAAACGGTGGAAAATTTCATAGAAGCAATTACAAGTAGCATTTAACACTTAAACACATAAGGAACATGCGGTAAACATGTAGCAAAACTATTCAAGTCACAAACACCTACGAGGAACACTCACCAATTTAAAATAAGTGAATAAGTGAGCAAATAAACTCTTTAGTTGTCCCCACCGAGATCCCCTTGGAAACTCTCTCGAGTACCTGAAGAAATAGTGATCAATTATCACTGACGCATACTCACGACCATGTAACATCCAAAGAAGAAAGTACACGCGCTTAAAATTTAAGACAATGTCTTATAAAAGTTTTACTCAACGAAAATTGAGATTCAAAAATGGGGATTTAATATCACAAGTTCAAATCAAGTTAAAGGAGCTTAAACTCATGGAAATCGAGGCAAAAAGAACTAGGGTTTGAAGTTCATTTCTCAAGTATAAAATAAGGTGTCATTAACCCAGAAAGTTAGCAACTAAGAAAACACATCAAAAGAGGTTTATTCCATCGGGAATCGAGTTTCATAAATGAAGGTGTTAAAGTCACAAGAGAACTTGTATCATTCATGAAATTGAGTTTAAAATAATCTATCAATATCGAGATAAGAGAACGAGTTCTCAAAATACTCATTTCCCAGGAAAGTGGAAAATTTTCAGCTTTGCGCGTCAAACTTAGAAAAATTAGAACTTTCAGTCAGTAGGTCCAAAATTGGAAAACTTTATACCATTGAAATCTTGGTTTGGAGTACTAAAAGTTCCTAGAAAACACTTTCCAATATTCTAAACGGAAAACATTCAAATTTCAGATCAAAGTGGCTGATTTGAACTAGCAAGGCAGTTTTGGTCATGTTTTTCGGCAAAATTTGGAAATTCGGTAAAATTCACAAAAAGTGAACTAGCCTCTGAAGTTTGTAACACAATAAGAATTTCAATCAAGGTTTCAAACACAACAAATGGAACTAAATTTGGAGTTTCGAGTATCGAGATACATCAGTTCAAAGTTGGTCGCGTTTTGCAAACTGTTCAGTCATTTTCTAGATTTGAAAAGCTATATTTGAAGTATCATTTAGCCATCGAAATGACATTGAAAATACACCAAATTTGGTACACTAAATCTTCCATATGTGAACTATATCTCTACCAAATTTCACACAAAAAATCATGTGAGAAGACAGTTAACAAAATAGTCAAAAGTTCGGGAAAATTTAAAAGCAAATCTGCCGTCCGTGGTTCTCTTTTCTTTTCAAACGTTTTGTCCCACACAATCAACCTCAATTGTGAGGACTTGCAAAATTCCTTAAATTTTTCTTAAAAATTTCCTTTTATTTGAAAATTATTACTTTATAATGGCCCTACTACCCAATCACCCTACAATAAGTGCAAATGAACATAGAATTAAGGGTTTTTCCTTTCATTTTCAAGCTATCGAAAATTAGGATTTTACGCCTTTTCGTAGTGTGACTATTCGGTGCAGAGTGTGTATCATTTGGTGATTAAAAGTGAGTTTTAGATAATATTAAGAGTGTGATTATAAGTGATAATAATAAGTTAGTGAATTATAAGATAAAACCTTAGTATACGCGATTTAAGGAAAAACGGCATGAACCGACGGGTATCGTTCGCTACCAATTGAACATACCATTTGGACACCATTTTACCAAGTTAATCTCATTGTTATTAGAGCCCAAATATCAGCTCTAAAGCTGATCAAGGGGGCCGAAATATTTGACCCCAAAAACCCAAGGAAAAGAAAAAAAGTAAGATATGATCTAGTGTGGGCAAGTGGCATCCATCCAAGAACCTTTGATCCAAACTATGACTAAGCCATAAAACCATCTTGGAGCTTCATTCTTCTTCATTTTTTTCAGCATGTGGCCAAAACCTTGAGAGAGAAAACACAAGGAAAGGAAACTCCATTATCATCTTGTAGCTTAGTGTTTGTGAGTGAAAACAAGATTCTAAACCGATTAAATCTTTCTTTGAGCACTTAGAAAGCTTGGTGTGCAAAAGGTTTACAAGGGGAGGTGGTGGATAACTCTTACAAGCATCTTTGAGAGGTATATTGGCTGTCCATCACATTTATTTCCCTTAGTCTTGTTTAGTAACTTGTAATCTTGCTTGTGATGCCAAATTCAAGTGATTTTGATGATTGTGGTGATAAATTTTGGGTTAGGGTTTTGAATGATTCACTTATAATTCTTGTTGTTTGGATGGTATATGGTGTATATAATCTTGTATAGGAGGTTGTCGTAGGGGTTTAAGCTAGAAAGGTGATGTTATACCTTGAACTCCTTAAATTCCAGAAATGAAACTCTCCACTGCCCTGTTCTGACTGGTTCTGTTTGACCATGAGGGAGGCTGAATTAGTCTTAGCACAAAACATAAAAGTTGTAGAGAATGATGTTTTCTAGCTTCCTGAAAATTTTCAGCTAAATCAGAGCACTGTATCTTGTGAAATGACAAAAAATACCCCTGACTGCCATAGGTAGAGCTTCATGGACAGTTTTGACATTTCACCAATCTGACCGCGTCTGTTCACCCTAATCCGTACTAAATTAGCATTTGGCCAAAACATATAAGTTTTAGTGCTATGTATTAGCTTTCCAATGGCCCTAAAAATGCCTCAATCGGACTTCGGTAGCCTGAGTGATTGTCATTTACACATAGCGCGGTTAACTAGCCTGATCATGAGATTCTGGTTCCATAATTTGAAATTTTGACCTGGATACACTATGAACTGGATTGAGTGGCCTTCATCAAAGTTGTATCCCTTTCTCTTAGCTTCAAAACGGTATAAACTGTACACCAATTTGATAAGCGTAGCTTCGATTGTGTCCGATACACTAAACGACGTCAAATCTGTCTTTTGTTTTATGACTTAAACTTCATTTCCGGACATTTTCCTAGCTTGACTTTGTACTTGTACGATATTGAGCCTATTGAATGGCTATTGAAATGAGATGATTTTGTGTGTGACTTTGGGACTGATCGAGGAAAAGAATGAAGCCATAAATGGCTGGAAAATAGGTAAATACAGAGGGCGTGCCACCCAAATTTACGCTCGAGGGTTAGGTAGATATACTTGTGACTTAAGTGAGGCTTGAGAGCGAATATCACTTGAATCATCTAGGATATTTGTGTCCTCTTTTATCGAGATATATAAGTTAGAATTTGGCCGAACTTGTACCCTTGGAAAATGAAATAACGACTACTAGAAATACGTCTTCCTCGTTCTTTCGACTCAAATGGTATTTCCAAGTATAATTGCTACAACATCGCACAGTTTGAAAATCGATCGAGTGTTTCACGAATATTTTCCAAATGAATTTCAATTACTTGATTCTTATTGAATGAAATGTTTAAGTTTCGAACCTTAGTCGCTTTTCAAAGTTCTTAAACAAAGGTTTATCGCGGATTTGGACTCCAAACCCAGAGTACAACCCAGACGTGATCACTAGAAGCACTACATTTTGGTGAGTGCTTTCACATATCTGATTGAACTTGACATTTGTGTTTAACACTTATCCAATGTGATTACATGATACATAATTGAGCTGCTAGAGCAAGAGTGTACTTTATCACACTTGCCCTAATGTGATTTGTTCTTGTTCATCAAATGCAATTGACTTGCTGTACATGCATATGAATTGTAACTTGCCTGGAATTTCAGAAACCCTGTGGCTAGTTAGTCGAGTCGAGCCAGCAAGGGCCTGGTCGATTAGATAACGAACCCTGGGTAGTTAGTGATGTCGAGCGGAGTGTTATCTCCTCGACTAATTGGTATACTTGAGCATTACCACCAGTGTTTATTGTGGAGTTCGGGCCCGGTAAGGGGTTTGGTCGGTGAACGGATATTTGAGTTAAGTGGTGTTTTACTAGACTAGTTTCTTCCTTGAAAGTTGACGGAGTGTCATCTACCAATCGATCAAGCTATGGTGGAGTCGATATATGAGCAACTGTATCCTTATATGTAAAATGTGGAATGTTTATTGTTTGGTTATATGAAGTGTTGTTACTCACTTTTTGACTTGTTTTGCTCGCTATTTCACTATTATGCTACTTTTACTTTATTTGAATGGACAATTTGATATTTGGAACCTCACTGAGCTTTAGTTCACTCCATTAGTTTTGTTTTCCTTACAGGGGTATGAGCGAGGCGTGAGATGTGTACAGACTAGCATAGACTAGTTGTTTTGACTTTTGATTTGTACTCGCACTATCACTCGCTTAGGATGCTTTGTAGTTGGATTGTATATCCTTTGAAGTACTTTGGATGTATAGAAGCTTTGTATCTGGATTTGTGCATCGATGTATATTATAAGTTTGATTTGCAATGTTATTTATTGTCTATGGATGTACGCGTGAGATACGAGTGAGTGAGTCCTGGCAAGAGCTGGGCAGGCGGTCCACCGAACCCTTTGGTACGCCTTAGGGGGAGGTGGGGTCGTCACAGGTGGTATCAGAGCCTAGGTTTAAATTGATCTGGGTAGCTCAAGTGATTTATACTTGCTATGCCTTGGTTATAGTTTGGTTACGATAGGTTAGGGTTTCGCACTTGAGAATAGGCCCTTTGCCTCGATTTATATGTCTAACCTATTTTTTTTTGTAATACTACTTGTAATGTAGAGGATGGCGGGTATAGATGCTGCTTGGGGTGTTCGGCCATCTCAGCCCGTGCCTACTGATGAGATATACCTCGAGGGACACGTATGTCGCGTATTGATCTACCAGGAGAGCCCCGGTGGGCCCGTGTGTCGGTGGTCCCCAGCACACAAGATCCGGCACTGCAATTGCTGGAAGACCTATTCCTACCCCGATCGAGTAGTCCTTGCAGTGGATGATGAGCAGAGACAATTGGGTAGCGCCAATCGTAGGTGCCAGACGGAGATAGAGCGTCTCTAGGCAGCCCTCCGAGTACATAGTGCCAGGATCTGAGAGCTTGAGGCTTCGGTTCTGGAGGAGCAGGAGCGGACTAACGCCTTCAGGGAGAAGGCTCAGGCGACTATTGGTCACCTTCTTTGAGTAGTTGGCAATGTTCGAGACTGGACCGACCGTATCCTGACTGATAACGGGGCTCTAGTAGAGGATATGGGTCAGGACTTGGCCGGGGAAGGTCAAGGTCAGGCGGTCCCTGGTGCTCCTGCGGAGGAACCTGAGGAGGACCCCGAGGAGGATCCTGCAGAGGATCCGGAGGAGGAGCCGATTGCACCTACGGAGTCGGTTGGGTTGGCATCTAACTAGACCCCTAGCTCAGGGTTTGAGGGACTTTTGTGAGGTAGTTAGGGACAAAGTGGGATGAACCGTCCCCATTTGTTTTTGAATGTAACGTGTTACGGTGGATGTAATTAGGGTTATTTTGTTCTATGTCCCTTGGCTGGTATAAGCCTTTGACTGGACTAGGTTGGCATGTATAGTACTTTCTAACTTGTTATGTGACTTGTTTTGCTATGTATATAAAAGAAATGTTTATTATGTGTTTTATTGCCTCCACTTTATAATTTGAAAATGTTTTATCTGAGCCATACCTTATTTTGTCTATATTTATATGATTTGTTAGTCAAGGATCATGGAAGGTAGAAGGAGTCAGGATCAGGAAGCTACCCGAGGGCGTGGCTCTAATCGTGGGCGAAGGGGTAGACAGGCCAGAGAACTAGTGCAAGAATTGAGAGGGAAAAGAAGTGGAACAGTTGAGCCGCAGCCTGGACCCCGAGCGGAAGGGGGGATCAGGTGATGACGGCAATTCAGCAAATGACTAATATCCTTGCCCGTTTAGTAGAGCAACAGGGTCAAGCTCCTGTGAACCAACCTAGGGATCCCGATATTGTGACGACCCCACCTCCCCCTAAGGCGTACCAAAGGGTTTGGCGGACTGCCTGCCCAGCTCTTGCCAGGACTCACTCACTCGTATCACGTGCATACATCCATGGACCATAAATAACATCGCAATTCAAGCTTATAATTTACATTGATGTAAATTCAAGGTACAAAGCCTCCATATACCCAAACTGGTTCAAAGTGTATACAATTCAAATACAAAACATTCTATTCGAGGAATAGCGTGACTACAAGCCAAAAGTCCAAACAACTAGACTACGCTAGTCTTTACATGTCTCACGCCACGCTCGTACCCCTATAAGGAAAACAAAACTAACGGAGTGAGCCAAAACTCAGTGAAGTTCAAATATCAAATTGGCCATCAAACAAAGTACTAACAGTGTGATAATGAAATAGCGAGCAAACAAGTCCAATCAGAGAGATAATACTTCAGGTAATCAAGAAATATATGGGTCATATTCACATGTAAGGATACAGTGGCTCATGTCTCGGCTCCATTCCAGCTTGATCGATTAGTAGTTGACACTCTGTCAACTTTCAAGTAATAACTAGTCCAGAAATAATACCCTACTTCACGCCAGTCTCTGTCCACCGATCAACCCCATTTTTCGGGCCCGCACGCCACACGAAACACGGGTGGTAATACTCGAGTATACCGATTAGTCGAGGAGATAACACTCCACTCGACATTACTAGTTACCCAGGGTTCGTTATCTAATCGACCAGACCCTTGCCGGCTCGACTTGATTAACTAGCCACAGGGTTTCTGGAATTCCAGGCAAGATATAATTCATATGCATGTAGAGCAAGTCAAGCGAAATCGATAAGAAAAAACAAATTTGGATAGGGCAAGTGCGATAAAGTACACCCTTGCCCTATCAAATCACATATATATCACGTAATCACGTTGGTCAAAGATAAATCACAAATATCAAGTTCAATCAGATATTTGGAAGCATTCATCAAAAGTAGTGCCTCTAGTGTTCACGTCCGGGTGGTACTCCGGGTTTGGAGTCCAAATCTGCGATAAAACTTGACTTAAGAACTTTGAAAATCAACTAAGGTTGGAAACTTAGACGTTTCGTTTAATAAGAATCAAGAAATTGAAATTCACTTGGTGAATAGTCGCGAAACAGTTGCTCGCTTTTCAAACTGAAAATTTTGGTAACATGTTTGCTTGGCAATAACTTTTGAGTAGAAAGTGCAAGGAAAACGGGTTTATAGTGATTATTACCGCTTTTCCTAAGGGTGCAAGTTCGGCTAGGTTTTAACGTCTAACCCTCGATAACAAAAGGAGCAAAAGTCCTAGATGGTTCAAGTGGTATTCATTATCAACTTTACCCAAGTTGCAAGTGTATTTCTCTAGTCCTCGAGCGTAAATTTGGGCAGCATGCCCTTTGTATTTTCCTATTTCCAGCCATTTATGGCTTCATTCTTTTCTTCAATCAAACCCAAATTACACACAACACAAATTCATTTCAATAGCCGTTCAATAGGCTCAAGACAATACAAGGGCAAAAATCAAACTAATAACAAGTGCGGAAATGAACTTAACAAAAGACAGATTTGACGGGTTTTTGCGGAATGGACACATCCGAGGCTACACTTATCATATTGGGCAGCAACTTATACTGTTTCCAAGCTAAGACACAGGGCTATAATTTTCATGAAGATCACTTAGTCCAGTTTCTAGTGTAACCTAGTCAAATTCCCAATTCACAGAACCAACTTCCAACTAACCGGCTAATTAACCGTACTACCTTTAAATGGTCATATCTCAGGCTACCAAAGTCCGTTTAAAGTGTTCTTGGAGGCGTTCAAAAGCTAAGATAGAGTAATAAAACTTTAATGTTTTGGTAAATGGCTAAATCAGCATGGATCATAGTGAATAGACACGGTTAATTGGATGAATCTGTCTAAAACGGATCACTGGAATGCATCCTAGGGCAGTGAGGGTATTTTGATCTTTTCACAGTCTATGTTGCTCTGATTGGACTGACATTTTGTAGGAAACTATAAAACATCATTCTCTACAACTTTCATGTTTTATACTAAGCCTAATTCGGCCTCTAACATCATAAACTGGAACCAGACAGAACAGGGCTACAATTTTCCAGAAATCTGGAATTTTCGGTTTCAAAGGAAACTTTCTTAATTTCTTACTTCAATCACTACCAAAGCCCCTTATATAATCTCAGATACAACATATATTAACCATACAGCAAGTATAGGCAGCAATCTTTCAAACCCTAACTCATATAACTAAAAAAAAACATACACTATCCACCCAAATCTTGATAATAGCTATCATCCACCACAAATTTAAGGTGCTAAGCCAATTTAAACAAGATCAAGAGTAAGAAATTGGGATGTCAGCATCATTACCTTGCTAAAGTGACTACCAAAAGCAACCCTAGCTCTTCCTTCCAAAATTTCACCAACACCCCACTAGCTAAACACTCAAGGAAGGTTTTAATCGGTTTAGTTTTTTGTTTCCTCACTTGGATGATCCAATTTTAAGATGAATTGGGCAGCTCTCCCTTGGGTTTTTCTCTCTCTCTCTCGGCCAAGGTAGCAGAAAAATGAGGAAGAAATGCTGCTCCATGGTGATAAGAAGGCAAGACAATTGGTCTTGGTCAAGGCCCTTAGATGGCCGACAAGTGTCCTCACCAACCTCCACTCATTTTTTTGTTTATTTTCCTTGCCATTTTGGTCCAAATTTTCAGTCAAAGCCAGCTGGAATTGAGGGGATATTTTGCTCAAATATTAATGAGCTCATATGGTAAGAAAGTGGTGCGTTCAATCGGTAGTACACGGTACCCGTCGTTTCGCAACGTTTTTCCTTAAATCACACGTACTAGGGTTTTTACTTCCTATTCACTAACTTTTTATCATTGCTCCTAATCACATATTATTTCTCACCTAAAAGTCACTCTTGAGCACCAAATTTGCTCCTTGCTCCGTACCGAAAAATCACCCTACCGAAAAATGCAAAAACCCTAACTTGCTCCAACTTGAAAATGAAAAGTGAAACCCTACTTTCTAGGTTCATTTGCACTTATTGTGGAATGTTTCGGTAGTAGGTCTATAATAAATGAATAATTTCCAAACAAAAGGGCATTTTGGAGAAAAATATAAGGAATTTGCGAGTCCTCACACTCTCTCCCCCTTAAAAGAATTTCGACCTCGAAATTCATACCTTTCGTCGTGAATAGGTCGGGATATCTCCCTTGCATGTCTTTTTCTAGCTCCCAGGTTGCTTCTTCCACTTCATGATGCTTCCATAGAACCTTTACTAATGGAATCTGCTTGTTTCTCAAATCCTTCACCTTCCGATCCAATATTTGAGTGGGTCGTTCTTCATAGGTTAAGGACTCGTCGAGTTCAACATCTTCAGGTGGTAAAATATGAGTCGGATCCGGATGGTATTTCTTAAGCAGAGAAACATGGAAAACGTCATGGATCCGAGAGAAACTAGTTGGTAATTCAAGTCGGTAAGCCACCTTTCCTATTCGCTGGAGTATTTTGAAAGGTCCTATGTATCGTGGTTGCAATTTCTTCCCTTTTCCTACTCTAATCTTTCCTTTTAACGGGGTAATCCGAAGAAACACCTTATCTCCTATCTCGAACTCCAAATCCTTCCTCCGTTGATCGGCATAACTTTTCTGTCGGCTTTGGGTTGTTTGAAGTCTCTGGCGGATCACCTTCACCCTCTCGTAGGCTTCCTCAACCCATGGTATTGTAGCCGGATCTATAATTTTCCTCTCTCCTACTTCATCCCAATGGATTGGGGATCAACATCGTCGTCCATACAAGGTTTCATATGGGGCCATTTGAATAGAGGAATGATAACTATTATTATAAGCAAATTCAACCAAGGTTAAGTATTGCCTCCAACTTCCTCCAAAGTCCACAATACAGGCTCTCAGCATAACCTCAAGAGTTTGAATGGTTCTCTCAGATTGTCCGTCAGTTTGTGGGTGATATGCTGTACTATAGTTTAACTTAGTTCCTAGAGCCTCTTGCAATTTCTACCAGAATCGAGATACAAACCTTGGGTCTCTATCCGATACAATACTCACTGGTACCCCATGTAGTCTCACCACTTCATCCATATAAAGTTTGGCAAGTTTCTCCAAAAAATATTTCATATTCACTGGCAGGAAATGTGCAGTCTTAGTTAATTGGTCCACTATTACCCAAATTGCATCATGCCCCTTTTGTGTTCGTGGCAACCCTGATACAAAATTCATCGTTATGTGCTCCCATTTCCATTCAGGGATCTCTAAGGCTGTAACAGACCTGACGGTTTTTTATGCTCAGCTTTCACCTGTTGGCACGTGAGACACTTTTGTACAAATTGGGCAATCTCCGCCTTCATATTCTCCCACCAATACAGACTTTTGAGATCTTGGTACATCTTATTATTCCCTGGGTGCACCGTATACCTAGAGCGGTGTGATTCCTCTAAAATCTCCCTCTTTAACTCCTCTTCCCTAGGTACAACGACCCGATTTCGAAACTTTAAGATTCCATCAGGACCTAGGTTAAAGTTAGGCAACTCCCCTTTCTTCACTTTTTCCACCCATTTTTGCACCATTGGGTCCTTCACTTGGCCCTCTTTAATCCGATCCAACAATGTCGACTTCACCTCAACATTCCCAAAAATCACCTTTTTCGGTTCCAGACGAGCTTTCCACTCACATACATCTTCTAACAAGCTCCACTCTCCCACCATGGAACTTGCTAGTTGAGCCTCTCGACTTAAAGCATCTGCTACGACGTTGGCCTTTCCAGGATGATAGTTAATCGTCCAATCATAATCTTCTAAGAACTCCACCTATCGACGTTGTCTTAGATTTAGCTCCTTCTGAGAAAACAGATACTTAAGACTCTTATGATTCGTATAGATCTCGAAAGTTACACCATAGAGATAATGTCGCCATTTTTTCAAAGCAAACACAACAACTACAAGTTCCAAGTCATGGGTTGGATAGTTCTGCTCATGAGGTTTTAACTTTCGAGACGCATAGGCAATCACATTCCTATTTTGCATCAACACGCACCCTAACCCCTCTTTTGAAGCATCGGTATAAACCGTATAGCTATCGTTCCCATTAGGCAAAGCTAAAACTGGAGCCATAGTCAATTGCTTCTTAAGCTCTTGGAAACTACCCTCACACTTAACATCTCAAATGTACTTTCCTTGTTTCTTGGTCAAATGAGTTAAGGGTTCTGCAATTTTCGAGAAGTTCTTTATAAATCAGCGGTAGTACCTTGCTAAACCTAGAAAACTTCGCACCTCTGTGGGATTCTCTGGCCGTTTCCATTTGGCTACAACTTCCACTTTCACCGGGTCTACAGCCAGCCCATTTTTTGAGATTATATGACCTAAGAACGCCACTTTTTCCAGTCAAAATTCACACTTGCTGAACTTAGCGAACAATTGGTGCTCTCTTAGGGTTTGCAGCACTATTTGCAAGTGTTGTTCATGCTCCTCCCTTGACTTCTAATATACTAGGATATCATCAATGAACACCACCACAAACCTATCCAAGTAAGGTTTAAACACTCAATGCATTAAATCCATGAATGCTGCTGGAGCATTGGTTAAGCCAAAAGGCATTACCACAAACTCAAAATGCCCATACCGAGTGTTAAACGCCGTTTTTTGGTACATCCTCCTTTCTAATTCTCAATTGATAGTACCCCTGTCAAAGATCCAATTTTGAAAACACCACAGCCCCTTGTAACTGATCAAACAACTCATCAATGTGGGGCAAAGGATATTTATTCTTAACAGTTACTGCATTCAATCCTCGATAGTCAATGCACAACCTTAAACTCCCGTTCTTCTTTTTAACAAATAGCACTGGAGCTCCCCACGGCGACTCGCTCTCATGTATGAATCCCCATTCTAGCAAGTCTTGCAATTGCACCTTTAACTCCTTAAACTCAGCAGGTGCCATTTGATAAGGGGTTTTAGAGATGGGAGTAGTTCCGGGTACTAGATCAACCTTAAATTCAATCTCCCTTTCAGGTGGCAATGACCCCAACTCCTCCGAAAATATGTCCGGGCATTCACTGATTACCGGCATGTCTTCCAACTTCATCTTTTCTCCCGAAGTGTTAATTAGAAAAGCTAGGTAACCGCGTGCCCCATGACTAAGTTATTTCCTAGCCCTTATTCCCGAAATGAGCGCAGATGAGGCTAACATACCCCTCACGTCTAACTTCAAAGTTGTCTCACCTGGTATGCAAAACTCTACTACCTTCATCCTACAATCCACCCGAGCATGGTAATGAGCTAGCCAATCCATACCTAGAATGACATCGTACCCTTTAATGGCTAAACTAATGAGGTCAACTACCAATTTCCGTTCACCAACCCAAATATCGCAATTTCTATACACCTCATTCGCAAGTAAAACTTGGTTACCCGTAGGTTTCCTTACTTCTAAGTCATAAGGTAGCCTTTCAACTTTCATGTCAATTCCAAGCATAAATGTAGGGTTAACAAAAGAATGAGTAGCACTGGGATCTATCAAAATTTTGGCTAACCGGTGAAAAATAAGGATCGTACCTTCCACTACCTCTGTTGGTTCTGGTACGGATTGTTGGTCCAGCAAATACACTCTGGCCGGTACCCTCGACCTGGTCCCTCCGACATTGGTCGGCTTTGCGTTTGACCTGGCAGTCGACTGAGTATCACTGATCAACGAGCAGTTGACTATCTGGTGCTCCGTACTTCCACACCTTAGGCACTTCCGAGCGTTTCTGCAGCATTCATCCTCAGTATGGTTCGGTTTCCCACAATATCCGCATGTTATTCGGGGAGTGGATGTCTGGCTTCCCTGTGGAATTCCTCTACCTTGCCCCCTGCCACTTTGGCCTCCCCTCTGGGCACTTCCTCTCTGAGCACCTCCCCTAGATGCACTTGAAAACCGTCCACCTCCAGCCCCATGACCGGACTTGGCAAGTGGCGTGTTTCGATCACTCCACGCTGACCATTGGGCTCCACTAGGTCCCCCTTTCCGTTTGGCGTGGAAATTTCTCACTTGTGCCCTGGCAGTCTCTATTCTTAAGGCCTTCTCCAAAACCTCCGTAAATGTATTAATCTGAGCCGCCGCCAAGGCCTCTTGTATCTCCACGTTGAGCCCTTGCACAAATCTCCGTACTCTTCTTTGCTCCGTAGCGATCAGCTCAGGAGCAAATTTTGACAGTTTCGTAAACTGAGTCTCATACTAAGCTACACTAGAAGCTCCCCATCGAAACTTAATAAAATCGTCCTCTCGCTTCTCTTGGACGATAGGTGGAAGGTATTTCTCGTTAAACTCCCGTACAAAGTTTAACTAGGTCCATGCAGTTCCTTCTCTCTCCCACTTGGCCCAATTACATTCCACCAAGCCCTGGCTGGACCTTCAAATTGGAAAACAGCGAACTGCACTTGCCTCTCCTCTGTATAGTTTAAAGCAGCAAAGATGTTGATCATGGCCTCTAGCCATTTATCGCCTCCCTCTGGGTCTGGTCCTCCCAAGAACTTGGGTAGAGAGAACTTTTGGAATCTCTTTAAGGCCCTATCTTGCCCATTATCGAGATCCCTAGGTTGATTAACAAGAGCTTGACCCTGTTGTTCCACTAAACGGGCCAGAATATTGGTCATTTACTGGATGGCGGTTGCCACTTGATCTTCTCCTGCAGCCTGGGGTTCAGGTTGTGGCTCAATCGTTGCCTCTCTCTCCTCCCTCGGTTCTTGCACCGGTTCCTGCGCTTGTCTACCCCCACGGCCCCCGACTAGGACCGCGTCCTCGGTTAGTTTCCCTGGTTTGACTTCTTCTACCCTCCATGTTTTGGATTTAACCAACTATAAACATATAACAAAGTAAGGTATGGCTCATATAACACATTACAAAAGAATAAATAGAGACAATAGAACACATAATAAACAGGTACTTTATATACATAGCAAACAAGTCACATATACATGCCAACCTAGGCAAGTCAAAGGCTATACTAGCCAAGGAACATAGAACAAAAAAAACCCTATGTACATCCACCGTGACACATCAAAATCAAAAACAAAAGAAAACGTGTCGTCCTACTATGTTCCTAACTATCCCACAAAAATCTCCTCGACCTCAATCCTAAAAAGTCGCCCGGCTAGATGCCGACCCAACCGACTCCGAGGATGCACTCGGTTCCTCCTCTGGGTCCTCCTCAGGATCCTCATCCGGATCCTCCTCAGGAGCACCAGGAACCTCAGGGGCTACAGGCGCTTGACCCTCCTCGGCCAAGTCCTGTATCACATCCTCTACAAGTGCCTCGCACTCGGTCAGGATATGGCCGGTCCGGTCTCGTATGTCCTCAACCACTCGCATAAGACGTCCAGTCGTCGCCTGAGCCTGCTCCCGGAAACCATCGGTCCGTTGCTGCTCCTCCAAAATCGAGGCCTCCAGCTCTCGAATCCTAGCTGCCTAGACTCGGAGAGTAGCCTAGAGACGCTCAATCTCCGTCTGGCACCTACGATTGGCGCTACCCAATCGTCTCCGCTCGTCATCCACGACAAGCACTCCTCGATCAGGGTAGGAGTAGGTCTTCCAGCAGTCGCAGCGTCGGATCTTACGCGCTGGGGACCACTGCTGCACTAGCCCACCGGGGCTCTCTTGGTACGTGATCACGTGACAAACGGGCCCCTCCAGATGTGGCTCGTCAGTAGGAGCGTCAGTAGGCACGGGCTGAGACGGCCCAGCACTCCCAGAGGCGTCAGTACCCGCCATCACATATGTTTGCAAGTAACATTGTAAAAGTAAGTACACGAGACGTAGAAAACAAGGCTAAAGGCTAAGTTCAAGAATAAAACCCTAGCCTATCGTATCAAGCACTCAATTTATCCAGATCAATTCACAACCTAGGCACTGATACCACCTATGACGACCCCACCTCTCCCTAAGGCGTACCAAAGGGTTTGGCGGACCGCCTGCCCAACTCTCGCCAGGATTCACTCACTCGTATCACGTGCATACATCCATGGAACATAAATAACATCGTATTCAAGCTTATAATTTACATTGATGTAAATTCAAGGTACAAAGCCTCCATATACCCAAACTGGTTCAAAGTGTATACAATTCAAATACAAAACATTCTATTCGAGGAATAGCGCGAGTACAAGCCAAAAGTCCAAACAACTAGACTACGCTAGTCGTTACATGTCTCACACCTCGCTCGTACCCCTGTAAGGAAAACAAAACTAATGGAGTGAGCCAAAGCTCAGTGAAGTTCCAAATATTAAATTGGCCATCAAACAAAGTAATAACAGTGTGATAATGAAATAGCGAGCAAACAAGTCCAATCAAAGAGATAATACTTCAGGTAGTTAAGAAATATATGGGTCATATTCACATGCAAGGATACAGTGGCTCATGTCTCGACTCCATCCCAGCTTGATCGATTAGTAGTTGACACTCCGTCAACTTTCAAGTAATAACTAGCCCAGAAATAATACCCCACTTCACGCCAGTCTCCGTCCACCGATCAACCCCCTTTTCCAAGCCCGTACGCCACACGAAACACGGGTGGTAATATTCGAGTATACCGATTAGTCGAGGAGATAACACTCCACTCGACATTACTAGTTACCCAGGGTTCGTTATCTAATCGACCAGACCCTTGCCGGCTCGACTTGATTAACTAGCCACAGGGTTTCTAGAATTCCAGGCAAGATATAATTCATATGCATGTAGAGCAAGTCAAGCGAAATCGATAAGCAAGAACAAATTTGGATAGGGCAAGTGCGATAAAGTACACCCTTGCCCTATCAAATCACATATATATCACGTAGTCACGTTGGTCAAAGATAAATCACAAATATCAAGTTCAATCAGATATTTGGAAGCACTCACCAAAAGTAGTGCCTCTAGTGTTCACGTCCGGGTGGTACTCCGGGTTTGGAGTCCAAATCTACGATAAAACTTGACTTAAGAACTTTGAAAATCAACTAAGGTTCGAAACTTAGACGATTCGTTCAATAAGAATCAAGAAATTGAAATTCACTTGGTGAATAGTCGCGAGACAGTTGCTCGCTTTTCAAACTAAAAAATTTGGTAAAATGTTTGCTTGGCAATAACTTTTGAGTCGAAAGTGCAAGGAAAACGGGTTTATAGTGATTATTACCACTTTTCCTAAGGGTGCAAGTTCGGCTAGGTTTTAACGTCTAACCCTCGATAACAAAAGGAGCAAAATTCTTAGATGGTTCAAGTGGTATTCATTATCAACTTTACCCAAGTTGCAAGTGTATTTCTCTAGTCCTCGAGCGTAAATTTGGGCAGCATGCCCTTTGTATTTTCCTATTTCCAGCCATTTATGGTTTCATTCTTTTCCTCAATAAATCCCAAGTTACACACAATACAAATTCATTTCAATAGCCATACAATAGACTCAAGACAATACAAGGGCAAAAATCAAACTAATAACAAATGCGGAAATGAACTTAACAAAAGACAGATTTGACGGGTTTTTGCGGAATGGACACATCTGAGGCTTCACTTATCAGATTGGGCTGCAACTTATACCGTTTCCAAGCTAAGACACAGGGCTATAATTTTCATGAAGATCACTTAGTCCAGTTTCTAGTGTAACCTTGTCAAATTCCCAATTCACAGAACCAACTTCCAACTAACTGGCTAATTAACCGTACTACATTTAAATGGTCATATCTCAGGCTACCAAAGTCCGTTTAAAGTGTTCTTGGAAGCATTGAAAAGCTAAGACAGAGTACTAAAACTTTCATGTTTTGTAAAAGGGCTAAATCAGCATGGATCATAGTGAATAGACACTGTTAATTGGATGAATCTTTCTAAAACGGATCACTAGAATGCATCCTAGGGCAGTGAGGATATTTTGATCTTTTCACAGTCTACGTTGCTCCGATTGGACTGAAATGTTGTAGTAAACTATAAAAAATCATTCTCTACAACTTTCATGTTTTATACTAAGCCTAATTCAGCCTCTAACATCATGAACTGGAACCGGACAGAATAGGGCTACAATTTTCCAAAAATCTGGAATATTCAGTTTCAAAGGAAACTTTCTTCATTTCTTGCTTCAATCACTACCAAAGCCCCTTATATAATCTCAGATACCACATATATTAACTATACAGCAAGTATAGGCAGCAATCTTTCAAACCCTAACTCATATAACTAAAAAAAAACATACACTATCCACCCAAATCTTGATAATAACTATCATCCACCACAAATTTAAGGTGCTAAGCCAATTTAAACAAGATCAAGAGTAAGAAATGGGGAAGTCAGCATCATTACCTTGCTAAAGTGACTACCAAAATCAACCCTAGCTCTTCCTTCCAAAATTTCACCAACACCCCACTAGCTAAACACTCAAGGAAGGTTTTAATCGGTTAAGTTTTTTGTTTCCTCACTTGGATGATCCAATTTCAAGATGGATTGGGCAGCTGTCCCTTGGGTTTTTCTCTCTCTCTCTCTCTCGGCCAAGGTAGCAGAAAAATGAGGAAGAAAGGCTGCTCCATGGTGATAAGAAGGGAAGACAATTGGTCTTGGTCAAGGCCCTTAGATGGCCGACAAGTGTCCTCACCAACCTCCACTCATTTTTTTGTTTATTTTCCTTGCCATTTTGGTCCAAATTTTCAGTCAAATCCAGCTGGAATTGAGGGGATATTTTGCTCAAATATTAATGAGATCATATGGTAAGAAAGTGGTGGTCAAGTGGTGCGTTCAATCGGTAGTGCACGGTACCCGTCGGTTCGCAACGTTTTTCCTTAAATCACACGTACTAGGGTTTTTACTTCCTATTCACTAAACTTTTTATCATTGCTCCTAATCACATATTATTTCTCACCTACAAGTCACTCTTGAGCACCAAATTTGCTCATTGCTCCGTACCGAAAAATCACCCTATCGAAAATCGCGAAAACCCTAACTTGCTCCAACTTGAAAATGAAAACTGAAACCCTACTTTCTAGGTTCATTTGCACTTATTGTGGAATGTTTAGGTTGTAGGTCTATAACAAATGAATAATTTCCAAATAAAAGGGTATTTTTGAGAAAAATATAAGGAATTTGCGAGTCCTCACAGATATGGGACAAGATAGAGCCCTCGAGAGATTTCAAAAATTCTCTCCTCCTAAGTTCCTGAGAGGACTGGACCCTGAGGGAGCCGAGAGATGGTTAGAGACCATGATCAATATCTTTGCCGCTCTGAACTATGTGGAGGATAGGCAATTGCAATTCACCATTTTTCAGTTTGAAGGTCCGGCCAGGGCTTGGTGGAATGTGGTTAGAGCTAAGTGGGAGAAAGAGGGAACCGCATGGACCTGGTTGAACTTTGTGTGGGAATTTAACGAAAAATACCTTCCACCTATCGTCCAGGAGAAGAGAGAGGACGATTTTATTAAGCTCCGGCAGGGAACTTTGAGTGTAGCTGAATATGAAACCCAGTTTACGAAATTGTCTAAATTTTCTCCTGAATTGATAGCCACGGAGGTTTGTGCAAGGGTTCAATGTAGAAATACAGGAGGCTTTAGCAGCAGCCCAGATCAATACTTTCATTGAGGTTTTGGAGAAGACCCAGAGAATTGAGACTGCCAGGGCACAAGTGAGAAATTTTCACGTAAAACGAAAAGGGGCGTCCGGTGGAAGTATGCTACCCTCTAAAGCCAGTCGTGGGGCTGGGGGTGGAAGGTTTATGGGTACCTAGAAGGGAGGTATGCCGAGGGGAGGCCAAGGTGGAAGAGGACAAGGGAGAGGTGGTCCACAGGGGGGCTAAACCTCCACTCCCCGAGTATCGTGTGGCTATTGTGGGAAATCAAATCACACCGAAGATAATTGCTAGAGAAAGGCCCGGAAGTGCCATGGAAGCACGGAGCACCAGATTGCTAACTGCCCGCTAATCAGCGATGCTCAGTCGGCTGGTAAATCGAGTTCGAAACCGATCACCGTAGGAGGGAGCAGGTCAAGGGTACCGGCCAGGGTGTATTCGTTGGACCAGCAATCGGTACCTGAGCCAACGGAGTTAGTGGAAGATACGATTCCTGTTTTCCATCGTTTAGCCAAAATTCTAATAGACCCTGGTGCCACTCATTCTTTTGTTAGCCCTACATTTATGCTTGGAATTGACATGAAAGTTGAAAGGTTACCTTATGATTCAAAAGTAAGAACACCTACGGGTAATCAAACTTGCGAATGAGGTGTATAGAAATTGCAATATTTGGATTAGTGAGCGGAAATTAGCAGTCGACCTCATAAGTCTAGCCATTAAGTGTACGATGTTATTCTAGGCATAGATTGGCTAGCACATTATCATGATCGGGTAGATTGTACGATGAAAGTGGTCGAGTTTTGCATACCAAGTGAGGCAACTTTAAAGTTAGACGTAAGGGGTATGTTAGCCTCATCTGCGCTCATTTTGGGAATAAGGGCTAGGAAATTGCTTAGTCATGGAGCACGCGGTTATTTTGCTTTTCTAGTTAACACCCCGAGAGAAAAGATTAAGCTGGAGGACATGCCGGTGATCAGTGAATATCCCGACGTATTTTCGGAGGAGTTGGGGTCACTGCCACCCGAAAGGGAGATTGAATTTAAGGTTGACCTAGCACCTGGAACTACTCCTATTTCGAGAACCCCTTATCGAATGGTACTCGCCGAACTTAAAGAGTTAAAAGTTCAATTGCAAGACTTGCTAGAATGGTGGTTCATACATGAGAGCGAGTCACCGTGGGGAGCTCCAGTGCTATTTATTAAAAAGAAGGACGGGAGTTTATGGTTATGCATTGATTATCGAGGGGTTGAATGCGGTTACCGTTAAGAATAAATATCCTTTACCCCACATCGATGAGTTGTTTGATCAATTAAAAGGGGCGGTGGTGTTCTCCAAGTTGGATCTTTGACAAGGGTATTATCAATTGAAAATTAGAAAGGAGGATGTGCCAAAAATGGCCTTTAACACTCGATATGGGCATTTCGAGTTTACTGTAATGCCTTTTGGCTTAACTAATGCTGCACCGGCATTCATAGATTTAATGCATCGGGTGTTTAAACCGTACTTGGATAAGTTTGTGGTGGTGCTTATTGATGATATCCTAGTATACTCAAAGACAAGGGAGAAGTATGAGCAACACTTGAGGATAGTATTATGTGAGGACCCGTACTTTTCTTAATTGCACGTTTTCTGCATTTTCTTTATTAGAAAATTTTTCTAGATCAATTTTATGAGTAAATATAGTTTTTAAATGATTTTTCTAGTATCGGTTAGTTTTTGAGAAATTAAGAGCGTATATCGAACGTGGGACCCGCTAGTGCGAAAAATTCAGAAAATTTCGGCCAGTTAGGTTAAGTTTTAGATACTGGGTTTAATTTACCGGGTGCTATGAGATATTTAGAGGTACCAAGTGGATAGGTGTGAGAAAGACAAAAAAAGTTAGGCATGACATTAATGAGAGGGACAAGTGTCATGAAACCATTGGATGGGGACTTTGACTAACTTTTATTAACTTTACTAAACATCCATTTTGACCAAATGTTTCTTCATTTTTCCCCTTGTTGGCTGAAATTTTGAGGAGAGAAAAGAGAGGAAATCCTTCATCTTGTACTTCAATCCCTTGCTCCAATCTTGATTTCCAACCATTAAAAGTGAAGATTACTCCATCAAAGTTACTTATTAAGGAGGATTAAAGTTTCTAGTGGAGGGATTTGTGAAAGAAAAACCCTAAGTTATCATCTTTCTTGAGGTGTCAAGGTACCTTGGTTACAAACTTCCTCTTTACTTCAATTAATTGCTTATTAGTGGTTTTTAGTTGTTTTAGATGTTGTTTTGTGGAAGATTGGCACATGAATGCATGAATTTCCAGATTAGGGTCCATTTTTTTTTCCTTTCTGCCTGTTTCTGTTCGACCAGGTTAGCGCCCGAATTGGCCTTAGTATAAAACATAAAAGTTGTAGGGAATGATGTTTTCTAGTTGCCTATAAAATTTCAGCTCAATCCGAGCTCGGTAGCCTGAGATAAGACGGAAATACCCAGACTGGTCTAGGTAGGAGTTCAGCGAACAGGGTTGTCTTTTCACCCAATCTGACCGGGACTTTTCACCATGATTCTTACCGAATTAGATTTTGGCCAAAACATGAAGGTTGTAGCCAATAGTATAAAATAGTTTCATACAAAATTTCAACTTGATCCGACCACTGTAGCATGTGAAATGACCGAAATACCCTTGACTGTTCATGAAACCTGTTTCGCGCCCAGAATTCTGGTTTTGGAGTAGTTTTCCATTTTTGATCATGAAAATGCATGATTTGGCCTTAGAGGTCTTCATAAGAAATGTAGGGTTGTGTTTTAGCTTCGAAACACCATAAGATACACTTCAATCGGACTTCGGTAGCCTGAATTATTGCTGTTTAACAATTGTTCGGTTAGCCAACCTGTTTGTGAGTTTCTGGTTTCATATATGTCAATTTTGACCTAGTTGCACTACAAACTGGACTGAGTGGCCTTCTTCAACATTTTAGCCCTATTTGTTAGCTTCAAAACGGTGTGTCTTGCACCTTCATCCGATAATCGTAACGCCAATGGTGCCAAAACCGCAAAATGGTGTCAAAAACTGTTTTTATCCGAAAATGTTTCTAGCTTGATTTTGTATTTATTTTTGTATTTATATGACTTTAAGCCTAGTGAATGGCTTTTGGACATGAGATTATTCTATATGAGATGTTGGGACTGTTTTGAGGAAAATAATGAAGCCATTAATGGCTGGAAAATAGATAAACACAAAGGACATGCCGTCCGTTTATCTTCTTGTAATGTGAGCAAGTTAAAGTGATTTTGCGAATGTATTTTGTGACGAATTGGATGTATTTACTGAAAATGTTACCGGCTCATTCAAAAGGTGGCCGAGGGCTAAATTTCTATTTGAACCTGTATATTTCGGCTTGGCAAATAAAATGATCATTTTACTATTCTAAAACCTAATACCTCTTTGGGTTGCAATTCCAAACGTTTACTTACTATTTACCAAAATATAGAGGGTGACCTAGGGTTCTCTCGGTCACAAGTGAATAACTTTTAAGTGAAGTTTTAAGAGTGAAAGTGAGATAGTTTTGCCACCTTTTCATGATTTTCATCAAGGCATAGAGTCTATTGATTTTGAACTACATAAACGATTTCGAAAACAATACTTCTTAGCTTACCTTATTGGATTTTGATTTGTCGTTGGTTAAAGTGTTTTCTGCCGAAAATTTCATAACCTTTTTGAGTTTGGTTTCGCGGTTGGTTTATGAACCCTAGTAATTTCCGTCCACGGATCCATACGCTCTATTGACACTTTAAAAGTCATTTTATATGTTTACTCGCGAGTAGTCGGGTAATCCTTGATTTCATCCAAATCATGCTAGATGGATTGTAATGTGTTCTTTGTTTACTTTTAGGTTTCATTGGTGATTGAGAAGTGGACGTTATTTTGCGTGTATAGGTGAGTGTTCCTTGTTTGTTATGTTTCATGATTATATGGCTTGTATGAATGATTGATAACATGTTAAATGCTTTCAATGATTGCCAAAATGAGTTTTTGAGGCGAGTGTGTACTTTATCGCACTCAGCCTAAATGGTTGTGAAATTTTAATGATTGAACGATTGAAATGTTAGTTGTGCATGAATGTAAGCCTTTTGGCTGAACTGGCCACTGCCCCTTGTTACTGGTCGTCTTGGGCCAGAAGCGGACTCGGTCGGGCGATTAGGGATCTGGGTGAACGTTTTGGTATACTCGAGTATTACCTTGTAGGTTGGTGGAGGTTGGTGGAGCCTGGTGAATGAATGAATGAATGAATGAACGAATGAATGAATGAGGGTTTTACTTATATACAAATGCATTTTCAAATGATTGAAGGTATAAGGGAACGAAGGGAGAATGAATGAACGAATGGCTCCTTGTGAGCACGTATCCTTTTAATGAATGTGTTTATCGTTTTCTTTTGTATTTGAATTATTGGTAACATGTAATGAATGCTTTGAACTCCTTGTTGCCTATGTGTTCGGAACCTCACTGAACTTTTAGCTCACCCCTTTAGTTTTGTTTTCCTTAGCAGGGGAAGGCGAGTAGGGGCGAGAGCTCTGTATCGACTGGCTGGGTCTAGTTTTGGTTTTGTTTTGGTTCTCGCCCTAGTACTTGGCACGGGCCGGTTGTATGGTGACTTGAGAACTTTTGTATTCTCAGCGGTTATACTTCTTTCTGAGATAGCAATGTATATAAGTTTTGTTGTAAGTTTTGGATCCTAGTTTTGCTCTTTCTTGTGGTTCTATTTTTGATTTGTGTGAGTGAATGACTGAGTCCCGGCGAGAGCTGGGCAGGCAGTCCGCTGAACCCTCTGGTTCGCCTAAGGGGAAAGTGGGGCTGTCACATATTACAAACCCTGAGAGAGCACCAGCTGTTTGTCAAATTTAGCAAGTGTGAATTTTGGCTAGAGAAAGTGGCGTTTCTAGGCGATATCATTTCAAAGGATGGGCTTACTGTAGACCCGGCTAAAGTGGAAGCTGTAGCCAAATGGAAATGGCTAGAGAATCCTACTGAAGTACGAAGCTTTTTGGGCTTAGTGGGGTATTACCGCCGATTTATAAAGAATTTCTCGAAAATTGCGGGACCCCTAACGAACTTGACAAAGAAACAAGGAAAGTACATTTGGGATGCTAAGTTCGAGAGTGGTTTCCAAGAGCTAAAAAGGCAATTGACCATGGCTCCAGTATTAGCTTTGCCCAATGGAACAGATAGCTATACGGTTTATACCGACGCTTCGAGAGAGGGGTTAGGGTGTGTTTTGATGCAAAATAGGAATGTGATTACCTACACATCTCGGATGTTAAAGCCTCATGAACAAAACTATCCAACCCATGACTTGGAGCTTGCAGCTGTTGTGTTTACCTTGAAGAAATGGCGGCATTACTTATATGGGATAACATTTGAGGTATACACGGATGATAAGAGTCTTAAGTACCTATTTTCTCAGAAGGAGTTAAATCTAAGACAACGTCGGTGGGTGAAATTCTTAGAAGACTATGATTGTACGATTAATTACCATCCAAGAAAGGCCAATGCTATAGCAAATGTTTTAAGTCGAAAGGCTCAACTAGCAAGTTCAATGGTGGGAGAGTGGTGCTTGTTAGAGGATATATGTGAATGGAACCCACGTCTGGAGCCACAGAAAGTTATTTTTAGAAATATTGAGGTGAAATCGACACTGTTGGATCGGATTAAAGAGGGCCAAATGAAAGAAACGACAGTGCAGAAGTAGGTAGAAAGAGTGAAGAAGGAAGAGTTGCCCAACTTTAACCTAGGTCCTAATGAAATTTTAAAGTTCCGAAATCGCGTCGTTGTACCTAGGGATGAAGAGTTAAAGAGGGAGATTTTGGAGGAATCTCACTATTCTAGGTATACGGTGCATCCAGGTAGTGGTAAAATGTATCAGGATCTTAAAAGTCTGTATTGGTGGGATAACATGAAGGCGGAGATTGCCCAGTTTGTACAAAAGTGTCTTACATGCCAACAAGTGAAGGCTGAACATCAAAAACCGTCAGGTCTGTTACAGCCTTTAGAGATCCCTGAATGGAAGTGGGAACATATAACGATGGATTTCGTATCAGGGTTACCAAGAACTCAAAAAGGTCATGATGCGATCTGGCTGATTGTGGACCAATTAACTAAGACCGCATATTTCTTGCCAGTTAATATGAAATATTCATTAGAGAAACTTACTAAACTCTATATGGATGAAGTTGTGAGACTACATGGGGTGCCAGTGAGTATCGTATCTGATAGAGACCCCAAATTTGTATCTCGATTTTGGCAGAAATTGCAAGAGGCTCTAGGAACTAAGTTGAACTATAGTACAGCGTATGATCCTCAAACCGATGGACAATCTGAGAGGACCATTCAAACTCTTGAAGATATGCTAAGAGCCTGTATTGTAGATTTTGGAGGGAGTTGGAGCCAATATTTAACCTTGGTTGAGTTCGCGTATAACAATAGTTATCACTCCTCTATTCAAATGGCCCCATATGAAGCATTGTATGGACGAAAGTGTCGATCGCCAATCCATTGGAATGAAGTAGGAGAGAGGAAGATTATTGATCCGGCTACAATACCTTGGGTTGAGGAAGCCTACGAAAAGGTAAAGATGATTCGTCAGAGATTTCAAACAGCTCAAAGCCGACAAAAGAGCTATGCCGATCATTGGAGAAAGGATTTGGAATTTGAGATAGAGGATAAAGTATTTCTTAGGGTTACTCTATTGAAAGGAAAGATTAAAAGAGGAAAAGGAAAAAAGTTGCAACCGAGGTACATAGGACTCTTTAATATACTCCAGCGGATAGGAAATGTGGCTTATCAACTAGAGTTACCAGCTAGTTTGTCTCGGATTCATGACGTATTTCATGTTTTTTACTTAAGAAATACCATCTGGATCCAACTCATATTTTGCCACCAGAAGATATTGAACTCGATGAGTCTTTAACCTATGAGGGATGACCCATTCGAATACTGGATAGGAAGGTAAAGAACATGAGAAACAAGCAAATTCCACTGGTTAAGGTTATATGGAGACATCATGACGTGGAGGAAGCAACTTGGGAGTTGGAGAAAGACATGCAAGAGAAGTATCCCGAGTTGTTTACGACTAAAGGTATGAATTTCGAGATCGAAATTCTCTTAAGGGGGAGAGAGTGTGAGGACTTGCAATTATTACTTCATAATGGCCCTACTACACAATCACCCAACAATAAGTGGAAATGAACATAGAATTAAGGGTTTTTCCTTTCGTTTTCAAGCTATCGAAAATTAGGGTTTTTATGCCTTTTCGTAGTGTGACTATTCGGTGCAGAATGTGTATCATTTGGTGATTAAGAGTGTGATTATAAGTGATAATAATAAATTAGTGAATTACAACATAAAACCCTAGTATACGCGATTTAAGGAAAAACGGCATGAACCGACGGCTATCATTCGCTACCAATTGAACATACCATTTGGCCACCATTTTACCATGTTAATCTCATTGTTATTGTAGACACCAAATTTTCAGTGTTTTTAGTTTTTTAGTTTTTATTTTATTTTATTATTTTATTTTTAAGCTTTAGCATAGAATTTCTCGGAAAAAGGAAAAAACATTCAAAAAATATGCTTTAGTTGTTTTGATTTAAATTCCAAGTTTTCTTGAAGAAAAAAAAAAGAAAAGAAAAAGATGAAAATGAAGGAAAAAAGATTGAAAAATGGTAACGTGGTTTTTGTTTGTTTATTTTGATGTGATGTTACTTAATTTGTTGTTTATTATTATTATTATTATTACTTAATTTTATTATCAATTTTGTTAAATTACTTTAAAAAAAAAAAAAAGACCCCGTAGCATGCAGGCTGCATATTTTTGCAGCTTGCAAGGGAAGGGCTCGGTGAGCCCTTGGCTGCAAATACAGAAGAAGTGGCTAGGTGTTTAGGGTTGATGTCGCGCCCCATTTTTTGATAAATAAATAAAATGGTTTTAAAATGTATTTTTTGATTCAATTTGTGATTTGGAAAATGAATTGTGATTTAAAAGGAAAATGGGTCTAAATGGGGGTTTTGAGAGTGCGACGATTTGACCCAAAAATTATGGTTTAAAAAGGGTTTTTGAAATAAAAAACGGAGTCGCCACTTGGTAATGAGTTAAGGTGTACCAAGTCACCTAAAAATGAATTTTTTAAAGAAAAAATGGGAAAGAGTAGTAAGAAATCCCTTTTAAACGACTCCTAGTCCACGTAAACCAATGAAAAAGGTTCGGGAGTCACATTTGACGAAGGGGAAGGCAAGGATAAAATCCAAGGCACCCCTTCGACCTAGCCAAGGCTAGTTGCGTGATTTAATCAAAGTTTTCTTATTTTAACCAAAGAATTTATTACATTTGGATGCACTACATGAATGCAAAAAGAAAGGAAAAATGCAAACCTAAATTCTAAAATGTCTCTTGTAAGGTTTTTGGTTCCAACCACATGAATTGTGGCGGCCAATAAAGGAAAACCTTATAGAGGTCGATTAATGCAAATGATGGCTAAAGTGCAAGTGTGCAAGTGTATAAAAAGGTGCACGTGTGAAATTGTATGAAAAATCCAAGTGTTTGTGTGCAAGTGTATGAAAAGGTGCATGTGTGAAATTGTATGAAAAATCCAAGTGTTTGTGTGCAAGTGTATGAAATATAGTGATAAGTGCATATAGGTGTAATTAAGTGCAATTTTGTGAAGTAGAAATCAAAATGAACAATAAGGAAAGGAAAAGTGATGAGGAAATGTAAATTGAAAAGAATGAGTAAGTGATAAATGAGAATGAATGAACCTAAAGGAATGCATCAGGTCGGGTATGGGAACGACTCCTAACTTTTTCGACTTCGATTTTCCCTTTGATTAGAAAGCAAAACTAGCGTGCTAAGGCTATCGAGTAGCCACACTCGCTCGTTTCCCTTATCAGAAGGGGACTCTTCAGGCAAATGTACCCTAACTAGCATGAGATGTAAGACCTAAAGTGAGGGGAAAGGGGAATCGAGGAGCATGCAAAAATGATAAAACTAAAAAGAATGCATGACATGTAATGAACATGCAAACATGTACTAACGAGGGGAAATCCCTAAGGGTCTAGCATTGGACTAGCCCATTCTATGAATTCCGACTAGCGTTGGACTAGTGGAAACGTACATTCATCCATTCCATTCATCTACACTACGGAAAGCTAGTAGACATGCCAAACACTCATAAACACGTAGCACGTAGCACTTAACATGCTTGACTAGATGCAAAACCTAATAAAGCAAGTAATACGCAACACATAGGCATGCAACCAAGCTAATGAACTTATTACATTCACTAACTAAAACAAAAGGGGAAGGGGAAAATGGACCAAATTGCTCGCCAAAGCCCTATCTATTACAAGCCAAGAGTGTACACATGCCCCATTAAAAGAAAAACTTAATGAAAATGAAAGTAAACGACATAAATGAAAGGAATTAAGGAAAGGTTAGGAAAGCAAAGTAGACATGCAATTCTCACTTAGCACGTTGGATCACATAGGAGAGACAAAAAAGGGATAAAAGAAGTTATACCTCCCTTGAGTTGACGCCTTAAATGGAGTAAAAAGGGCTTCAAAACAATAAAAAGGTCAAAGGACCACTTTATTTAAGAAAAATTAAAAGACATGTGCAAAACAAAGCTCACTTGATCATGAAGCCCCAAAAGTCACGACTTAAGGGCAATTGATAAAGCATGGTAGTTAATTGAAGCAAAGCAAGCAATGAAATTGCAAAAACTAAAGCTGCCAAGGACCAAATTGAGGACATTATTCAATTGGTTGGGTCCTAGTGACATAAGGGAGAACTTGGGGGACCAAAATGTAAAATCTGGAAATTATTCATGCATGCAAATCACGTAAGGAAACTCCATTTTGCAACATTCATTCGAATTTTCTGCAACAACTTTCGACCAAGACAAACTAGCTGCAAATTTTACTTTCACTTACGGATTTCAACCTCAAAACACAAGATACCACCCCCAATCATCAACCAAACCAAATACCATGCTTTTATTACAAAACTAAGGCAGAAAAAACTGGATTGGTGGCTGTTTAAGAATGCAAGAAATATCAACCAAAGAAAGGAGTAAAGTACTGCAATTTACGTTTCCAAATGCAGCTTTCTTAATCACAACTGAGATTATATATTTCAAAACCAAACCTATAACCTTAGGCTAAGCAAAACACATAACAACCACTATCAAAACAAGCAGAAGACTTAGGACAAGATCATGCAAAAATTCTGGAAAATATACAAGGGTGGTTCAGCAATTTGGTTGTTCATTTTGCAGCAAAGCATTGGAACATGATTCAAAGGTTTTAAGAACCCAAACATGCCAACTCAAAACAATCTTCACCCAGCCAATTCTTCTCTCCACATAAGATCAGACATCAAGTTGGATAGCCGAAATTTGGTGAACAATTTGCAGGAAAGAAAACAGCAAAGAGTAAGACCGAATGCAGCAGCCTTTACTTCTCTTATCTTAGTTCAAATGTATTGGCATGCAAAACTCAAACAAATCTGGACATTTCCTAAACAGAACAGCCACAGCCAAGGTAGTTCAAAAGCAAACGACGGCAAGAAGAAGAAAATGCAATCTGGCCGAATAGATAAAACTGCAGCAGAATTTCTGCTGTGAACTACGCAACTTATTTCATGCGATTGGGTCCATATGATAGTCATGAATATTAACTCAAATGAAACTTACAAACCTATCTACTAATCCTGTAAATGCAACTCGACAAAGATCAGGCAATGACATAAGAACAAAGATTCAACATCCCTCCTCCCAAACAGATTTGCAAAGACAGGAAAACATCTTTTGTTGCTTCTACTAGGCTCTCGTACGCTGGGTTTCATGAACAAACTTTTAAATCATACCAACCCCCAAGCTAGCAAAATGTGAGAATTACACCTCTTATCGCTAAAACCTAACAATCAAAATTTCGTCAACCCAACAAACAGCAACCAGCGAGACATTAAGACAGCAATCATGATAAAAACCAAGGAGCCAAACAAAATGTCACAAGATTCATGACTTTTGGACTCGGGTTCTCGTGAATACAGCATTAAAGCAAGAAAGGGAGAAGCAAAACTGATCACCTGAATTGCTGGGCCAAAGCAAAAGTTTCTGCTGCATTTTCGTTCGGTGCAGTGGAGGCAGAGCAGCTTCTTTGTGGCCAAATTTGACGACCTTCCCGTTGTTATTTGCGAACAATTTCTGAACAAGAAATCCTCCCCTTACTCCCCACTTGGTGCAGAAACAAAAATCCAATCGGATTGAACAACCAGACAGGAGATAATCATGCCGCAAGGTGTGCCGAAAATCAACCCGTTCTGCCGAAAATTTTGCAGAAAATTTCTTCTTCCTTTGCTAGTTTTCTGTTCGCCGCCCCCGACTCTTCACTCAGCTGTAGCTCCTCCTCCCGCTTTTCTTTATCTCCCGTTCACCCTGGTTTTCTTTTCTTCTGCTCAGCCCACTCCCTCTCTCGCTCACTCGGTTTTCCCTTTCTTCCTCCAACTCTCCACCCGTAACCCCAGCTTTCCTTCTCAATTTGTTCCTTTTCATCTAGCCCGTCACCTTCTCTCGTTGGTCTCTCTCAACCTCACCCTTTTGCCTTAGCCTCCCTCAGAATTTTTTCCTCAAACCCGTCAACCCCAACTCTCCCTTTCTCAGTCTACCCCTACACTCCCTCGATCTCGCTTTCTCTTTTCCAAGACTCCAGCTTTGCGTCACCAGCCCCTCCGATGCTCACTTCCTCTTTGTCCAGTTTCTTCCTCTCTTTTCCAGCCAGCTCTTATCTTGTTCCGCCCGTAACCTTTTTCAGCCGTCACTTTTTACTCCCCGTATGCCCTCTGTTCCTTCTCCCAGCTTTCAGCCCGTCAACCTCTCTCGTTGGTTTTTCCCTAGCCGTCATTCTCCCTCTCCAAAACCCTCTCTCTCGCGGCTCCCTTTCTTTTTCTATTTATATGGGACATTCAACCCTAAAACCCCCAGCCACTTCCTCTAGAATTGCAGCTAAGGGGCTCACCGAGTCCTTCATTGCAAGCTGCGAAAAAAAAACGCAGCTTGCATGCCGCGGCTTCCCATTTTTTTTTTTTTGAAAGTAATTTAACAAAATTAAAAATAATAATAAAAACTAAAAACAAAAACAATTTAATTAACATTAGAAACAACAAAATGCAAATCCAATTTTCCCCTTTTTCATTTTTCATTTTCATCGTTTTTCTCGTTTTTTTCTTTTTTTTTTTCCTTTTTTCCTTTTTTTTCAAAATAACTTAACAAAAATGAATAAAATGCTAAAAGATTGAATTTAAAAGAAATAAACATATTTTGTGAACAATTTTTCCTTTTTTTTTTCTCTTCTTCCTTTTTTTTTATGTTAGAAACGTAAAACTAAAAACTAAAAAACTAAAAAACTAAAAAGTGAATAAAACTTAACACGACAAATAAAACTAAGAAATAAATAGCAAATTATGCTAAAAAATTTGGTGTCTACAGTTTGCCCCTCTTTGTCTGAGTTTTGAAAAAACTTGAGACAAACAAGTAGACACCAAATACTTACCTGTGTTATTCGACTGTCACTTATTCGAACGACTGCTATTTTTGAAATGAGGACTGACCTCTTTTGACAAAAATTTTGAAATGGGACTGACCCAAACATGAATTTAAAACGGGACACACCCGAACAGGAATTTAAAACGGGACTGACCCGAACAGGAATTTAAATGGGACTGACCCGAACATGAATTTAAAACGGGACTGACCCGAACATGAATTTAAAACGGGACTGACGCGAACAGGAATTTAAACGGGACTGACCCGAACAAGAATTTAAACGGGATTGACCCGAACAGAATTTAAACGGGACTGACCCGAACAGAAATTTAAACGGGACTGACCCGAACAGAATTTAAACGGGACCGACCCGAACAGAAATTTAAACGGGACTGACTCGAACAAGAATTTAAACGGGACTGACCCGAACAGAAATAAAACGGGACTGACCCGAACAGAAATTTAAACGGGACTGACCCGAACAAGAATTTAAACGGGACTGACCCGAACAGAAATAAAACGGGACTGACCCGAACAGGAATTTAAACGGGACTGACCCGAACAAAATTTAAACGGGACTGACCCGAACAAGAATTTAGACGGGACTGACCCGAACAGAAACGAAAATCATGGGATTGGCCCGAATAAAATAAAAATCATGGGACGCACGCTAGTGGGACTGACCCACGGCTAGCGGCGATGAAAATGAAATGCACACTGGCGGGACTAACCTCACGCTCCAGTGGCAATGAAAATGAAATGCTCACTGGCGGGACTTAACCTCACGCTCCAGTGGCTGTGAAAACGAAATGTCTTAACAATCGGACAGTGGGATCAAACCCGAGCCTGCCGTGATGAACTGGATTTGATTTTTTGATTTTTTGATTTTTGATTGATCTTTTTTTTTTTTTTTGACTGAGAGAGACTTGTCGAAATAATTTGCCCCAATACGATGAATTGGTCAGTGGGATTAAACCCAAGCCTGCCCAATGGGAAGTTGGCGGCACGAAATCCAGGTCCAACGGGATCTTGTGAAGTTGGCGGCACGAAATCCAGGCCCAACGTGGTGATGTGATGTTTGGGATGTTTGTGAATGCAATGGGATAAGACCCAGTCCTACCATCCAATTTGTCAAAAAAAATCGAATTTGATTTTCCAAGAAACAAGAATTTGAACATGATATTTCTTTCTTTTTCTGATTTTTTTTCTTTTGATTTTTCCTTCCTTTCGGATTTTTCCGAGATAATTTTTCCAAAATAATTTGCCCCAGTGTCGGGTCCATTTTTCCCTCCTTCTTTTTGCTTCTCTTTGCAATATCGGCCTTCCGCCTCACTGGATGCTTTTCGTCATTTTGAACCATGAATACCTGCACAGGGGGTTTAACAAAGCATGACATGCATTCAAATTTCTTATTTGAAAAGAGCAACGTGATTGGTTTTGACATCCTCAAATACATTACAAAAAATTTTGCCCCAGTGTGGGCTTATTTCATGAAATCTCACAAATGAAATTTTGCCCCAGGAGCCTTGATTGCAAAAATTTGTTCAGATGATTCCCCATTTATTTGAACAAAGAGAAACAGCACTTCTAAAATTTAGAAAATAGTCATATATACAATGTGAAGACACTTAACGTCGAGTTTGAACTCATGCAGAAATTTCATGATGAATCCCTTAGAATAACACCCAATTCAAGAAGATTTCTTCCTCACTTTTAGCATCGGTGCTTAGGATAACAGGTCACCACTTTCTGGTTAGCCCATCTTTCAAGACTAATCAAATGGGCGGCATTTCTGACTTGGAAGTGACTAAAGGAAAAGGGAGGCCAAGACTTGTCTTACTTTTTTTGTGCCCAAAATTTGTATGTAATCGCTTCAATACCACATCTTAGCGAAAGCAAATAGTTTGTCACCCTTATTTCTTAAGAAAACGAAGTCCACATATGAGCTTTATAGGCTTGCAACAATATGGATAATGTTATTCTTGGTTTTGATGATCACAAAAGTTTGTTTATACAGACCAAGAGAGTGAACACCTTGATCAGGTCTGTTGGAACAAAGAAAGCATATGTTCGTTTATCTCCTGACTACGTTGCTTTGGATGTGGCAAACAAGATTGGAATAATATGAATGAATTTAGTCATTGTTTTGTTTCGATCAAAGATATTGTCTTTTAAGTATGTCTAGTTTGTCATTCTTGGTACTTTGAAATATTTGTCTAACCTTCTTCAAATACAAGTGTTTTTTGTCCATCCAAGAATCAGGTTCAAATATGTCATGAAATGCAAAACAACCAAAATGAGAAGCAAAAACAGGACAATCAGGTCGGATGGCCGAAAGGAAACTGTCGGACGTCCGAAAAGATAAAGAACATCAGGAAGGAAGCACCGTCGGATGCTCACATGGAAGCATCGGACGTCCGGAAGGATCGGACGCTTGCCATCGGACGCTCATCAACCGCATCGGACGTCCGAAAAATTCCAAGATAACTTGCTAGCTCTCGGCCCAAGGTCGGACGCTGTGCTGTCGGACGACAAAAAACTTATCGGACGTCCGAACCTCAACTTGGCTATCATCGGACGATGATTCGATCGTCGGACGTCCGACAGCCCCAACGGCTAGTTGATTCTTCAGCTGCCTTCTATCCGTTGGAAGCATTGATGAAGCCCATTTCTGGATCCCTTTAAAATCAAACTGGTCTGAACCAAGTAAAAGACTTTTGCACACTTTGTTTACAAGTTCTCAAGAGATATTTTAGCTAGAAAAGAGTCTCCAAAGCAGATTTGTATTAAAGTGGTGTGAATTTCTGTTGAGCATTTCTTTTGTGGTTGAAAGGATCTTTAGTGTAGCTTTGTTGAGGGTTTTCTGAGTGATTGTAAAACTTCTTAGCTTGACTAAGTGAGGCTTAGGGCAAGGAGGAAGTGCTCCCTCCATTGTACATCTAGTTGATCTTCTTTCATCAAAGAGAAGTTGCTCTTCCTAGTGTTTGGTCTTCAAGTTTGAGGATAGCTTGGTAGACACCTGGTTTGATTCCCTATTTTACTTTTCTGTTTAATAAAATTCTCATTGCTTTTCTATACTTATTTTTCTGATCAATATTGCTCCTGTCTTCTAATCTACTTGGTTAATCATTACTAGAAAAGAAGGTAAATTTTTATTAAAGAAAAAGTGCATAAATTTGGTTAGGATTTTAATCAACCCAATTCACCCCCCCTCTTGGTTGTCTTTGGGACTTACAATTGGTATCAGAGCTTGGTCTCCTTGAGATTAAGCTCTAACGGCTTGGAGTAAATATGACAACCAGTCATGCTATGTTTGTTGAGGGGCAATCTGTTACTAGGCCTCCCATGTTCAGTGGCTCTAACTATGTTAGCTGGAAAGAACGGATGATTATCTTTTTGCAATCTATTGATATTGAACTATGGTTTATTGTGAGTGAAGGACCGCATGAAGCTAACTTTCTTGATGCAGATACAGGGTTGCTTCGGCCAAAAACAAGAGTTGAAATGAATGCTCAAGATAGGACTAACCTCACATTGAATGCCAAGGCCATGAATGTTATTTATAGTGCCCTAGATTCAAATGAATCAATCAGAGTAAAAGGCTGCAAATCGGCTAAAGAAATGTGGGATAAACTAAGAGAAATCCATGAGGGTGGTGACAATGTGAAAGAACAGAAAAAGGCCATCTTGGTCACGAAATATGAATCATTTAAAATTGAACCTCTTGAGGATATTGACAAAATGTATTGCAGGTTCACTGACTTGATCAAAGATCTCGAGGCGTTGGGCAAAGAGTACACCTTGGGAGAGAAGAATAGGAAAATTCTCAATGCCTTGGGCAAAGAATGGGAAAATAAAGTGACTGCAATAGAGGAGGCCAAGGATTTAAGTTCTGTGCCTATTGAATCTATCATTAACTCACTAACCTCTTATGAGTTGAAACTGAAATCTAAAGTGCAGGAGGAAGAGGATGCTAGAGCAAAGAGAAACATTGCTCTAAAAACTACTCAAGGTGAAGATGATACAGCTCACTTGGATGATGAAGACTCAGATGGTGATGATAATGATCTTGCTCTCATCACCAGAGGCTTCAAGAGAATCTTGAATAAAAGAAAGTTTAGAAGGGGAGGACCTAGCAATCATTTCCAGAATCAGCCATCTATCACAAAGTACAAAGGAAAACAAGATTTCAACAAAAAACAGTTGGACAAATGCTTCGAATGTGGACAGCCTGGACACTATGCAAACGAATGCCCCATGAAGAAGATGAAAGATGGAAAAGCTGATCGGAAGCCAAGATTCAACAACTTTCAGATTACTTGGAATGAATGCAACTCCGAAGGGGAAGTTGAAGAAGAGGAAGAATCAGCTCAAATGGCCTTCATGGCTATTGGAAATAATGAGGTAACTTCCACACACTCTCAATCTGAAAGTGATAATGATGAAGATGATGATCTTGAATCTTTTGTTGAAAAACTGCATAATGCCTTGAAGGAATCCTATGATAAAAACAAGCAGTTAAAACAGAAAATGGCTTTTCTCATTCAAGAAAATGCAAGTCTTTTTCAACAAAATAAACAACTAAAGACCGACAATGAAAGTCTAGTGAGAGCCGGATGTAATATTCAAGATGAACTTGATAGAAAGACAAATATTTGTGAAATGCTGAAGGAAAGACAGGGTGATTTGAAAAAAAGAATGGACAACTTGGATGAGACTTTGAAAGCAAGAAAGCAGGAGTTTAGCAAAAGGAACATGTTATTTACCCATCCTACTACTTTTCAAAGAACATTTGCACACAACAAAATTGCACATGGTTTCACAACATATAGAAGAGGTGGATTGAGATATATCAAACCAGTACATGTTAAGGACTCTTCCATTATGTGTGGTTTTTGTTGTCAAAGAGGGCATTTGAAAGGTAATTGCTATGTGAAAAGAAATCTGAACAAAGGGATGAAGTGCATGTGGTTAGTTAGATACAATGCTAACTATTATGGACCCAAAAATTAAAAAGGGTACCAAACACCTTTTCTTTTCAGGAAAAATGCTCAAACAAGTCCAAATGGTTCATTGATAGCGGCTGCTCAAGGCACATGACCGGTGATCCTTCCTTGTTCATAAAGCTGAAATCAAAATCAAGTGGAAAGGTAACATTTGGTGATGATGTGAAAGCTAAGACAATTGGAATAGGTGATGTTGGTAAGGATGGTGAAACTTTTGTTCATAATGTACTCTTGGTTGATAACTTAGGTTATAACTTGCTTAGTGTTAGTCAATTGTATGATAAAGACTTGTATGTGTTGTTTAAAAAGCATGAATGCATTGTACTTGATTCCAAATATAATGTTGTGTTCAAAGGTAAGAGGTTTAATGACATATATATTGTGATTCTTGATAAAGTTGATTCTTCTAACTTAAAATGTCTTAAAGCTTCAAATGAAGATCCTTGGTTGTGGCATAGAAGACTTTGTCATTTTAACATGGATTTACTAAAGGAAATTTCGAAAAAGGAGTTGGTTAGAGGCTTGCCAAAAATTAGTTTTGATAAGGACAAAATATGTGATGCATGTCAATTTGGGAAGCAAACTAAAATTTCTTTTAAACCAAAAATGTGTGTATCTACTTCAAAACCTTTGGAACTCTTGCATCTTGATTTATTTGGTCCCACTCAAATCACTAGCTTGGGAGGTAAGAAATATTGTTTTGTAATTGTTGATGATTATTCTAGATACACTTGGGTGATATTTCTTGCTCATAAAGATGATGCCTTCAAGAATTTTACTTCAATGTTTGCTAAAGTGCAAAATCTGCTTGGGTTAAAAATTGTTAGGATTAGAAGTGATAATGGGACGGAATTCAAGTATTGTGATTTTCCAGAATTTTGTGATCATAATGGTATAACACATGAGTTTTCTATTGCAAGGACTCCACAGCAAAATGGTGTTGTTGAAAGGAAAAATAGGACTCTCCAAGAGGCTGCTAGAACTATGTTGAATGAATGTAGGTTGCCTAAATATCTTTGGGCTGAAGCGGTAAACACCGCATGTTATGTGATGAACAGAATCCTCTTGAGACCTATTTTGAAGAAAACTTCTTATGAACTGATTTTTGATAAGAAACCTACGGTTGGTTATTTCAAAGCATTTGGTTGTAAATGTTTTATTTTGAATCTAAAGGAACATCTTGGTAAGTTTGACAAAAAATCTGATGAAGGAATATTTTTGGGGTATTGTGAGAATAAAAGAGGATATAGAGTTTTTAATAGAAGAACACTTGTGATTGAAGAAGCTATACATATAACATTTGATGAAGCCAATGATGATAATTCCAAAAGTTTGTGTGAGGATGATGATGTAGGTGTTCGAGAAGGAATGGAAAAGCTATCAATTGGAAATGAAGGAAGTTCTAAACCAGCAGCAACTGAAATGGAAAATGAAGTTCATAATGATCAAGAAGTGGAAGATGAAGACAAAAATGATGATCCACTCAAAGATCTTCCCAAGGCTTGGAAATTCAGCCAAAATCATCCAAAAGAGCTTATAATTGGTGATCCATCCGAGAAGGTAAACACTCGTTCCTCATCTAGAAAATTGATTGACAATTTTGCTTTAGTTTCTCTTTTTGAACCCAAAAATGTCAATGATGCTTTAAAGGATGAAAACTGGATTTTGGCAATGCAAGAGGAACTTAATCAATTTGAGAGAAATGAAGTTTGGACACTTGTTGATAGACCTCAAAATCAACCTATCATTGGCACAAAGTGGATTTTTAGAAATAAGTTGGATGATAAAGGTGTTGTTGTAAGAAATAAAGCCAGATTAGTTGCTAAAGGATATGCACAAGAAGAAGGCATTGATTTTGATGAAACATTTGCTCCCGTAGCAAGATTAGAATCTATTAGAATGCTTCTTGCTTTTGCTTGCTTCAAAGGTTTCAAATTGTTTCAAATGGATGTTAAAAGTGCCTTTTTAAATGGTTTTATTGATCAAGAAGTGTATGTGGATCAACCCCCCGATTTTGAAAATACAAAATTTCCAAGTCATGTGTTTAAACTTTCTAAAGCTTTATATGGTTTAAAGCAGGCTCCAAGAGCTTGGTATGAAAGATTAAGTGGGTTCTTGATTGAAAAAGGTTTCAAAAGAGGTATTGTGGATGTGACAGCCCCACTTCTCCCAAGGGCGAACCCAAGGGTATCGGCGGGCCGCCTGCCTAGCTCGCGCCAGGACTCAAAACTTAAAGCAATAAAACTGGATAAATCGAAAGAGCATTTTATACAAAATATACAACCACCAAAAGTTCTATTTATAGCTTCAAGAGTATCGAGTCAACCCACTCTAATATACTATAACCACAACCAGCAGAAAATAGACCCTAAGAAGGGTCCTTATGCAAACCACCAAAACAAAGAAACAAACATATTATATGTCCAACTATTACAATCAAACCTAAATAGACTAGTGTACGTGCCAAAAGTCCCCGCATCGGCCCCTGCTAAGGAAAACAAAAGGAAAGGGGTAAGCTATATGCTTAGTAAGTAAACAGGGGCGAAAACGTAAATTTCACGTAACAACAGTTACACAGTAAAAGTAAAGCAAAAGCAGAAAAGTAACATCACATAATAAGGATACAGATGGCTCCAAAGCCAAGTCATTTGCCATGCGTGATCTCCTGTCGACACTCCGTCGACCATAAATAAGGTCCGTAGAACTTCACTTGTACTCCCACCGTACACCTTATCACCCTCACTGGCCAGTCACCTCACAAACTTGCCCGGGCGAACGAAATCACAAACTTGAACTTGAGTCATAAGCTCGGGTCACAAACTTGGTTCACAACTGGAACCTACGAACTTGGTGACCTCAGACCAGGTTGGACTAGCTCCGACCAAGCCCTAACCGGCTCGAATAGTCCATCTAGGTCATGAGATCGGGCCCCAAAATTACAAACTTCACAAAATTTCTCAAAAGTCACCCCGAACCACAAGCTCAAGGGGTTTAGTTCCAAAATGGTTTATATACATATGTCATGTACAAACATGTGCACAAATTAGGGTTTAGGTCGAGTGCGATAAAGTACACCCCCGCCTAGGTACCCTCTTCATACAAATTGAAACACATAAGCATCGAACACACAAGAGCGGCCTGAATACTTACTCAAAATACCAAAAGTAGTACAAAAGCAAAATCGCTTCGCGCGTGTTTGCTAGTAGTGGGCCCCACCGGCTCCGCCTAACTCACCATTGTCTGAAATAGAAGATTTTATCACTTTATATCACAAACGGCTACTAACAGTTCCAAAACAAGTAAAACGGCAAAATTGGCACACGTAATTGCGGAAACGGCAAAATGGGCGCACGCGCGCGCGCGGAACGGCAAACGGAAACGGCCAAATCGGCCATTTCAAACCGTTTTGATCAAAGGTTAGGCTAGGAATATCGGATCAAGGTGAGTGAGACACCATTTCGAAGCTATGAGGAAGGCCTACAATTCTCATGAAGATGCCTTAAACTAGATCCAAATCAAAACAAGTCGAAATCATGGAAAACGGTACCAGAAGTTTGCATTTTGAATGACAGACAAGGTCTGTTTACGGAACCATAACTCTCAGCTCACAAGTTCAAATCAGGAAATTCCAAAGGCATTAGAAAGATGAGACATAGGGCTAAGACTTTGATGTTTTGGCCAAGACCTAAATCCACTCAGAATAGAACAAAATTCGGGTGTCAAAATACCCGTCAGAACTGTCCAGATTCAAAGGCAGTTCTGACGGTCGATCTTGTTTTAGTCATTACAGGAGCTAAGAAACTCGGATTCCAACACAATTTATACCATTTTGAAACTAAGAGAAAGGGATAAAAGGTTGTAGAAGGGCACTCATCCCAGTTCCTATCACAATCAGGTCAAATATGCAAGACACTAAACCAGAACCACAAAAACAGGTTTACAAACTTCATCCTGCTGTAATCAGTACAACTCAGTCTATACAGGTCCAAATTCGGAAATTCCAAAGGCATATGGTAGCTAAGACATCAAGCTACATTTCATCAGAAGACCTCAACAACCAAATGCAAAGCAATTCCAGTCAAAACCGCCAATTACAGGTGCAGTTCTGCCATCCTGATGAACCCAGAATAGCAATAGTAATTTCGACATTTCTCACTCTACAATACTCCAAATGACCTGAAATTTTACAGCCACCTCAAACACATCAATATCTACAACGTTCATGAAGACAATACATTCCAGTTCTCATCCTAACTAGGTCAAATCTACCAAAACAACCCCAGATTTTCCAGTTCAAAGTGTACTGCAGCAGTCCTGACTTATGCAGTCATATCTCAGCACCTACAACTCCAATTGAAGTGATTCCAAAGCCATTAGAAAGCTAACATACAAGGCTATAAATTTTAAGAAGACGTCAACAACCAAATCAGTAGTATTCCTGGTCAAAACAACCAATTACAGAAGCTGATTATCATTCTCGGATAGAAACAGGGCAGCAGGGGTATTTCGGTCTTTTCACAGGTTACGTTGCTCCGATTGGGCTGAAATTTTACAGGAAACTAGAAAACATCATTCTCTACAACTTTCATGTTTTGTACTAAGGCCAATTCGGCCTCTAACCTGGTCGAACAGAAACGGATAGAAAGGGGAAAAATGAAACCTTAAACTGGAATTTCCATAATACTACTTCCAACTATGAAATATACTCATAAACTACCAAAACTACAACTTTCAACCACTAATTACCAATTAATTGAAGTAAAGAAGAGGTTCTTGGTAAAATACCTTGAAAACTCAAGAAAAATGGTAGCTTAGGCTTTGTCCTCCAAAAATCCTTCCATAAACACCTTGGAAACTACTTGGAAAGCAAGTTTTATGGAGTAGTTTGCAAATTAATTGGTTAAAACTCAAAATTTGGACAAGAAATTGAAGTGGAAGATGAAGGGATTTTCTTTCTTTTCTCTCTCTCTAATTCAGCCAAGGAAGACAAGAAAATGAATGAATTTTGGTCAATTTTTGATTTATTGGTAAAGTTGGTCCAAAGGTCAAAGTCCAACCCAATCACAAAGTGACACTTGTCACTATAATTATTTCATGCCTAACTTTTTGTCTCTCTCACACTAATCCACTTGATACCTATAAATATCTCATCACACCCGGTATTCAAAACTTAACCTAGTTGGCCGAATTTTTCCGAACTTTTCGCACTAGTGGGTCCCACGTCCGACATACGTTCTTAATGTCTCAAAAACTAACCGATACTAGAAAAATCATCTAAAACCTATATTCACTCAATAAAATTATCTGGGGAATTTTCTAATAAAGAAAATGTGGAAAAGACGGGCGATAAACAAAACTCCACTTAAGCTTTCTAATATTGTAACACTAGAGGTTTGCTAATCCAGAGTTTACTAACCATTTTCAAACTTGTTAAACCTCTGTAAACTATAACGAATCCTATTTTTTTTCTTGTGCCAAAACACACACTAGAATACCGCATAAACTAGGGTTTTATCATAAGCAAAGTTAGGGTTTTCAATCTTAGCCGAGATTAGGGTTTTCGATTAAAGTTTAGGGTTTCCAGTCTTTTGGAACAAAATAAGGTTTCAAATCAAACCCAAAGAAATGCACTTTAGTATTTTCTTTACAAATAAACTCCTAATATTCGGGATGTCACAGTGGACACCACACTGTTTACTAAGCATGTGTTGAATGACCTTCTTATTGTGCAAATATATGTTGATGATATTATTTTTGGTGCTACTAATGAGTATCTATGTAAGGAATTTTCCACCACTATGCAAAATGAATTTGAAATGAGTATGATGGGAGAATTAAATTTCTTCCTTGGACTTCAAATACATCAAGCTCTTGAGGGAATTTTTATAAATCAAGCAAAGTATACCAAGGAATTACTGAAAAGGTTTGGCATGGAGGACTCAAAGCAAGTTGGAACTCCAATGTGCACTTCTACAAAGCTTGACAAAGATGAAGAAGGTAATCATGTGGATGAAAAGCATTATAGAGGTATGATCGGAAGCTTACTCTATTTAACTGCAAGTAGACCGGATATCATGTTTGCTGTTTGCTTATGTGCTAGATTTCAATCGTGTCCAAAAGAATCACATTTGAATGCTGTAAAAAGAATTTTTAGGTATTTGAAAGGTACATTAGACTATGGTCTTTGGTATGCTAAATCCAGTGAGTTTGCACTATATGGTTATTCGGATGCTGATTTTGGAGGGTGTCGTGTAGATAGAAAGAGTACTAGTGGATCTTGTCACTTTCTTGGAAATTGTTTAGTCTCTTGGTTTAGCAAGAAACAAAATGCAATCTCATTGTCTACAACCGAAGCGGAATATATTGCCGCTAGTGCATGTTGTGCTCAACTTTTATGGATGAAGCATACCCTGAATGACTATGGATTGTTGTATGACTGCATGCCTGTATTCTGTGATAATACTAGTGCTATAAATTTGACCAAAAATCCTATTCAGCATTCTAGGACAAAGCATATTGAAATAAAGCACCACTTTATTCGTGATCTTGTTCAAAAAGGTGAAATTTGTGTAAATTATATTTGTTCTAAAGATCAATTTGCTGATATTTTTACAAAAGCTTTGCCATTAGATCAATTCATTCATCTAAGATCAAAATTAGGAATGTTCGAAAAATCATCATAAATTTTTCATTGCCTTCGGACGTCCGAAAGAGGATGAACGGACGTCCGATGATGTTCTTCAGCCATTTTCCAGATTGCGCCTGTTCGGACGCAGCTGTCGGACGCACAACTTCGTTCGGCCGTCCGACAGTGCAACGGCTCATTTTTTAAAACTACTTTCTTCCTCATTTGCTTCAGACTTTTCCTATTCTATTTCCTCTCGGACGAAAACCCTCTCATCTCTCACTCTCAAATTCACATCATTCTGAGACCCTCATTTCAAAATTGACTCAACCAAAACAGTTCCTGATCAATTGCGAGTCATTTTTCCTGATCATTTCACAGAATCATCTATCATTTCACAAATTCCCAAATTTTCCTCTAAACCCTACATTCTTATAACCGCTCTGACAAATCTTGTTCAAACCCTTTTTTGTCCAAAAATTTCTGTGCGATTCACTTCCTTACTACTGTGTGCATCATTTGCATCCTGCATTCCATACATTTCACACAATGGTGAATCTTAGAGGAGGAAAAGTTACTGCCGGACGCAAGCATCCACTCAGGGATGAAGATGAGGATCTTCCTACTGTCAAACGGACATCCAAACGCTTCAAAAGGGGAGCTATCAAGGGTCAAATGTCACGGCCTACACCACAACCCTCATCTCAGCCTGAATCTGGTCAGGGAACATATTCTCAACCGCCTCCAAAATCAGCCACTCTCCCTACTTTCTTTGATGATGCGGCGAAAGAAAAATACTCCTGGATATCCCAGAAGGGTATCATTCCTCAACAAACTGTAAATCCCTCTGAATTTCGCTCCATAGGTTTAGATTCCATTCTGAGTCTATTTGCTTTTCAAAAATGGTCTCATCTGATCTCTATGCCCAATGTCTACTATCCTGAAATGCTGCATCAATTTTTTGCAAATCTTAGGAAAGGCACGGATGAAACTGAGATCATGTCCAGGGTAAATGGGGTAGACATACTCTTTGATTCTGATACTGTCAATTCAATTTTAAATACTACCATTGAACGTTTATGCAAAGATAAAGTTGCTAATTTCTTTTCATATGAAGAGCTCCCTACTACTGCTAATCATTTTGATGGGACAAAAATGTTAACTTATTTCAAAAGAAGTTTTTCCTCACCCACTGATGCTAAACTAAATGATCTTGCTCCGGTGAATCTTATTGCCTTTTCAATCATTTCAAACCTACTTGTACCCACTGATGGACACAGAACTGATGCAAATAAAATGGAGTTGTATCTGTTTTATTGTTTTCGATAAAAAATTCGCATTGATTTTGGGTTTGTCATGTGCAAGTTTTTACTTCGTTACACCACTGATTCTCGCAGAAAATTGTCTTATGGCAAGTTTCTTCAAAAGATTTTTGAGTTTTACAAAGTTCCAACTCTAGGTGTTTGTCCAAAAGAAGCATCTTCTTATGTCTTTACCAAGGCATATTTTGAAAGGAAAAATCTTGTTTATAAGGATAATTTGTGGGCATATAAGGGGGCACAATCTAGTGAACAGAGGTCTAAGACTGTACATGATCCTTCTCCCATTTCACTCACTCCTATTCACCCTAGGAGGTCTGCCACTAAAGCATCTTCATCTTCAAGTAATGAAGTAATTGAGCTTCTTAATGAACTCAAACAGCATGTTCTTCTTCTAGAACATGGCCTAATGCTCACCATGTCTTCTGAGCAACAAACTGCCTTTCTTGACAAAAAGAACCTTCTTTTTCCTCCACCTGTGGTTGAGGAAGTCTCACATGTCAAAGAACCTCGAAACACTGATCCAGGTTCATCTGTTCCAGATCCGAATCCATCAACTCCTGTGACTCCTCATGGCCCTTCCACATCAGACAAAGGCAAGGCACCAATTGTAGAAGCTGCTGAAGATGATGAAGAAACTGAAGAGGAGGATCTCGACCAATAACAGCTTTCTCGGAGGACACCTGGATCCACTTAGATCATTATTTAGGACATTTGCATTTTGTTTGTCTCTTTTAGGTGTTTGTGGAATTCAACAATGAATATGTTATGTAATGGATATTCTAAGTTTCTTTTGGTGTGTTTTGATGGATGTTCTAAGTACTGTGGTGTAATATAATGGATATTCTTGTTTATGTTTAAGTCATGTGATGTTTAAGTACTGGTGGTCTAAGTATCTTGATGGATGTTATTGGTGATGTTTAAGTACTGGTGATGTTTGTCTATTCTGTTTGTGTGAATGGAATGAATTGTTTTTGGTTTGCATTTGTGGATAAAATGTATTTGTGTATAAGATGGATGTTTTTGGTTTGCCCTTTTGTGATGACAAAAAGGGGGAGAGATCTGATTCATGATTGATATGTTGGATTTGATGATGTTGGATATGTTGAATTGATTGATGGTTTAATTAAAATTGGATTTTGATGATGGATTGAACTGGTAATATGTTGGTTGTGAGTTGCTTAATTGTCATGTTTTTGGAACTCGGTTGGGCAGCCTAGTGAGGTGGAGGTTTTCAAATTTTTTATGATTGGGAGTTCTAGTCTATTTAGAAAGGGGGAGTTTTTCATTGCAATCAATCAAAATTCATTTCAAACTTTTGTTTTGTCATCATCAAAAAGGGGGAGAATGTTATTCTTGGTTTTGATGATCACAAAAGTTTGTTTATACAGACCAAGAAAGTGAACACCTTGATCAGGTCTGTTGGAACAAAGAAAGCATATGTTCGTTTATCTCCTGACTACGTTGCTTTGGATGTGGCAAACAAGATTGGAATAATATGAATGAATTTAGTCATTGTTTTGTTTCGATCAAAGATATTGTCTTTTAAGTATGTCTAGTTTGTCATTCTTGGTACTTTGAAATATTTGTCTAACCTTCTTCAAATACAAGTGTTTTTTGTCCATCCAAGAATCAGGTTCAAATATGTCATGAAATGCAAAACAACCAAAATGAGAAGCAAAAACAGGACAATCAGGTCGGACGGCCGAAAGGAAACTGTCGGACGTCCGAAAAGATAAAGAACATCAGGAAGGAAGCACCGTCGGACGCTCACATGGAAGCATCGGACGTCCGGAAGGATCGGACGCTTGCCATCGGACGCTCATCAACCGCATCGGACGTCCGAAAAATTCCAAGATAACTTGCTAGCTCTCGGCCCAAGGTCGGACGCTGTGCTGTCGGACGACAAAAAACTTATCGGACGTCCGAACCTCAACTTGGCTATCATCGGACGATTGGTTCGGACGATGATTCGATCGTCGGACGTCCGACAGCCCCAACGGCTAGTTGACTCTTCAGCTGCCTTCTATCCGTTGGAAGCATTGATGAAGCCCATTTCTGGATCCCTTTAAAATCAAACTGGTCTGAACCAAGTAAAAGACTTTTGCACACTTTGTTTACAAGTTCTCAAGAGATATTTTAGCTAGAAAAGAGTCTCCAAAGCAGATTTGTATTAAAGTGGTGTGAATTTCTGTTGAGCATTTCTTTTGTGGTTGAAAGGATCTTTAGTGTAGCTTTGTTGAGGGTTTTCTGAGTGATTGTAAAACTTCTTAGCTTGACTAAGTGAGGCTTAGGGCAAGGAGGAAGTGCTCCCTCCATTGTACATCTAGTTGATCTTCTTTCATCAAAGAGAAGTTGCTCTTCCTAGTGTTTGGTCTTCAAGTTTGAGGATAGCTTGGTAGACACCTGGTTTGATTCCCTATTTTACTTTTCTGTTTAATAAAATTCTCATTGCTTTTCTATACTTGTTTTTCTAATCAATATTGCTCCTGTCTTCTAATCTACTTGGTTAATCATTACTAGAAAAGAAGGTAAATTTTTATTAAAGAAAAAGTGCATAAATTTGGTTAGGATTTTAATCAACCCAATTCACCCCCCTCTTGGTTGTCTTTGGGACTTACAGATAACGATAGCTAAACCTGTGAAAACTGGTTATACCCCCATGATCACAAATGATTGATAGATTTCTTACGAGCATGATCCTCACTTTAGATTGTCATGAAGGAATAAGTCAACGATGGACTTTATTAGCTTGTAATGTGGCTTGAAAACGATAGTTAAAGAAATAAAATTCTAAGGACATTGCACCCAAAATCGTATTTTTCTCAAAATTGCCCCTACGTTGGAACTCAAAGATCTCAAACTTTGATTGCATTTTTCTTATCATTTACCAGGGACTTCAGCGTCGAATTTTCTGCATTTTCTTTTCTTGCTTTTCTTTCGCTTCTTTTCTTTTCCCTCGAGCTGATGGGTTTTCACATGGTGAGTAGCGTCAACCTCATACTCAAGTAATTCAGAAATACAGCTAAAATTTTTCGGCATCAGAAATTTTCTTGACAGGGCCATTGCAAAGAACAGAAGTCAGGACTTTCGACTTTTGTAATGGGGTCTGGTGGGGTGCTTAGAAAGGTTAAGGCTTAAAGGCAAATTTCAAGAGTGGTTTAAGTAATCTGAAATCGCATTGGTGTATCAACCCCCCTTTTAGGGTTAAATCAAGACTTGCCCCAGAGTTTATGCTCAATTGAGGCATTTTCTCTTCCATTTTCTTTCTTCTTTTGATTTTTCGGCTTTCTGCCATTTTTGATCTTTCACAAAATTTGCCCCAGTTTATTTTTGAACTGAGGTTCTCTTTTCTCTTTTCTTTTGATTTTGCGGCATTATCACTTTTCACTTCTTGAAACTTTTCTTTTCAACTCAAACTTGCCCCCAGTGTGGGGTTTGCGATTCTCAGGGGTTGCCAAACGAAATAATTTATTCTGATGGCTCAAAAGGGATAACTAGTGATAGAATGTTTGATTGGAAAAGAAGAGGGCCTGACCTTTGTTCCGTCCCTTACAATAACTCTGAGAGGAAACTTTCATTAATGGGAAATTTCTGGCATGTATCTGAATTAATTGACTGAGGAAGACTCTCCATAAGTGGTTCGTCGGACAAAACCCTTTTTCCTCTTTTCTTTTCTTTTCAAAATTGAAACCCAGGTAGAATCAATTTTTCCCAATTTGCGGTTCCCTTTCCCTTTTTTTTTTTTTTTTCAAAATTCCCCAATCTCCTTCCCCAAAGTGGGGTGCGATCATATGTGCACTCGAAAAGAACCAACAATTTTTTAGCTCAAATGAGGATGCAAGGGATGATCAGTGTTTAGGTTGTAGAAATGACGGCCAAAGCATCATTCTTACACTTCATGACAATCAACGTAACGCAATGCTCATTGAAAATCCACTCCCTTTTGATATTTGAAAATTTTCCATGTAGGGTAGTGATCATCAAGGCGCTTTATTTGAAACGAAATTATTCTTTTAAAGGCTCAAACGGGAGAGCAAATGATAAACTCTGTATAGATAGAGAAAAGAATGCTCGAAGTATCATTCCAAATTTTCAAAACAAACAAGAATAATGCACATTTTTTCTTTCACTTAGATGTGAATTGAATCGGTTAAACACAATGGATATTTTCAAGCAAAGATGGCCCCAATTTGCAATTTATCAATCAATGTGACTGATTTTATTCTGGGGTTAAGTGAAGGAGAAAAGGTATCTCATTGGGCCTTTTGAATGACCGTTCACCCTTTTCTGAGCACTCTTATTGTATAGCTCGGATCACCAACCTAGTGTACATGAGGATTTTAGAGAGTATACACTTGCGAAATTCAGGCTATAGGTTGAAAAAATCTCAATTTGGTCTTATTTCTCAAAATTCATCATGAAATCTCTAATGAGTAAGAATAAAGAATGAAATGTACATATACAAGACAATAATTGTCCAAAAATTTTATTGCTGAAAAAGTTTGAAAAAATTCCTGTTCAATTACGATACAAATGAGAAGAGAGAAACTTGTAAAGAGCTCCACATATACACTTTTTGTCCCCTTTTCTTTTGGAACAAATCAAATATACAAAATTTTCCCTTGAAAAATAATTACAACATCTCTCAGAGGCTTTAGCGTAGAGCTTCCAGATAGATCATTTATTTGTAGGATCTGCCCAAAAATCATGTAATTTTCAAACTTTATCAGATCAGAATTGTTTTCACACTTTATTTCATGTTTTCATGTTTTATGAAAATTTTTATGAATGCAGGGGAGGGGGAAAACAAAAGAAAAATACCCAGAGTTAGTAATCAAGACTATAAAATCGGTATGCATGCCCTATGGGGGAACCCTTTTTATGCCAAGGGTAGGCCTAGTATGAAAATGCAATCCTCCAGAGCAGGCACTATACAATACCTGATGGATCCAATCAGCTTATGGAGTGAAAAATAATTTGAAAAAATTTGGCCCATTGGAAGGAGAAGAGACGTTTGTCAAAATGAGGAACTCGTCCGAAGGGATTGATCACTTTTGACCGATACAAGAACTTGCAAAAACGCACGGGTTTGACCTTGACGAACTTCCTATCGAAGAGATTGGAATTCGTTTTGACAACTTTTCTCAGTGAAGCACGGGTCAAAACTCCAACTGATCAAATGGCTGGATGCAATGGATGTTTTTCTCAAAATCGACTAGGTTTTCCATTTTGAAATTCGACATTGAAATCCTAATTGGTCAAATGAAATTGACAATTTATTAAAAATCGACCGGATTACCCTAAAAAGGGAAACAGGTCAAATGAATTGAATGAAATTTAATTTATCCAAAATTAATCAGATCACCCTAAAAAGGGTAAATCGATCAAATAGATTGAACGAAACTTGATTTATTCAAAATCGGCTCGGTTGCCCTAAAAATGGGTAAATTGGCCAAATGAATGAAATTGAATTAGTGATTTATTCAAAAATCGGCCGAATGACCCTAAAAAGAATTGATGATTTATTCAAAAATCGACCAGGTGACCCTAAAAAGGGTAAATTGGTCAAATGAATTGATGATTTATTGAATGAATTGGCAAAATGGATTAGTTGAATTGTCCGGCCATTGGTTATTTCAAAATTATTGAGGTGCATTAGTCTATGACCTTCTAAAAATCAAATTTTGGCTTCAATTTATTTATCGTCTCAATAGGAGGAATCATTTGTGAATTTCTTCAAATTAATGTCCTTCATGCAAGGGATTTTTACCAATTTTTGATAAAATGGGAAAAAAATGATTATTAGATGCTCATATTCCAAAGATCACTCTATGAAAATGATCGGATCCTACCTTACCTTGTGCACTACCCTTTTGGATGGTACAAAATGTAAACGTGCGAGTCTCACTGGATTAAGTATCCGAGACACAAGGTGGCTTATTCCTAAACACGGGATTCCCTATGCGGCATTCCCTTTCTATGGTTTATGCGTGATGCCATTTATTAAAGCGATGTAAATATGTGACAAATATGACCTAAGGGACATAAATAATGCATCGGGGGGGGAAAGGGTCTAAAAATGAAATCTACTTATTGAAAATTAAGTGTAATGACTGAAATTTAAACATGTGAGTTATCTAGTGGGTAAGTCACTAAAAGAGAGCCAAAGAGGCCTCTTATTTGCTAAGGCACATGAATGCAAGCCAAGAAAACAAAAGAATAGTTAGTGCAATTGATAGTACACATAACATATTGTGAGCAATTAAGAAAAGAAATACAATAAAAGCAAGTAAAAGGGGTGGAACCCCTTCCCTCGTGCCTAAGGTGCTTAAAGGAAAATGCTAATATGGATGCATGAGACTGGGGCTCACTAATGCAACTAAACTCGATAAGGCTTCGGCTCCAAGCCTTCAGACCTAAAGGCAAAGGGTCATCACTCCCAAGGCCCTTGGTCGGTGGCTCGAGTGATCCCCTAGGTAGCGCTATGGGCGCAGCGCACACCATCCGCCTACCCAAGGCGATCGATCCTAATCCTACAAGGCGGTGTGGGAAACGCCCACGAAAATAAAATAAAATGGAATAACAATAAATAAACGTGCACGTATGAAGTGCTCCCTATTTTGAGGGAAAGGGTTGAGAACCAACGCGAGGCTCTAAAGGTGACACACACCCCCCCAAATGCAATGCAAGCGCGAGATAAACAAGTAAACATACATCCAATCAACCAATCATACATTCGTGAGGGAGTAATTTGAGACGTAATGCAAAATCCTAAAAAAGGAAAAAAATGCAACCCTAAAACACCCAAATGTGATATATGAAAAGGTTAAAAGAAGAAAAAGGTTGATTAAATCAAATTTGCTCGGACTCTCAAATGTCCCCAGTGGAGTCGCCAACTGTCGCGCCCCATTTTTTGATAAATAAATAAAATGGTTTAAAAATGTATTTTTTGATTCAATTTGTGATTTGGAAAATGAATTGTGATTTAAAAGAAAAATGGGTCTAAATGGGGGTTTTGAGAGTGCGACGATTTGACCCAAAAATTATGGTTTAAAAAGGGTTTTTGAAATAAAAAACGGAGTCGCCACTTGGTAATGAGTTAAGGTGTACCAAGTCACCTAAAAATGAATTTTTTAAAGAAAAAATGGGAAAGAGTAGTAAGAAACCCCTTTTAAACGACTCCTAGTCCACGTAAACCAATGAAAAAGGTTCGGGAGTCACATTTGACGAAGGGGAAGGCAAGGATAAAATCCAAGGCACCCCTTCGACCTAGCCAAGGCTAGTTGCGTGATTTAATCAAAGTTTTCTTATTTTAACCAAAGAATTTATTACATTTGGATGCACTACATGAATGCAAAAAGAAAGGAAAAATGCAAACCTAAATTCTAAAATGTCTCTTGTAAGGTTTTTGGTTCCAACCACATGAATTGTGGCGGCCAATAAAGGAAAACCTTATAGAGGTCGATTAATGCAAATGATGGCTAAAGTGCAAGTGTGCAAGTGTATAAAAAGGTGCACGTGTGAAATTGTATGAAAAATCCAAGTGTTTGTGTGCAAGTGTATGAAAAGGTGCATGTGTGAAATTGTATGAAAAATCCAAGTGTTTGTGTGCAAGTGTATGAAATATAGTGATAAGTGCATATAGGTGTAATTAAGTGCAATTTTGTGAAGTAGAAATCAAAATGAACAATAAGGAAAGGAAAAGTGATGAGGAAATGTGAATTGAAAAGAATGAGTAAGTGATAAATGAGAATGAATGAACCTAAAGGAATGCATCAGGTCGGGTATGGGAACGACTCCTAACTTTTTCGACTTCGATTTTCCCTTTGATTAGAAAGCAAAACTAGCGTGCTAAGGCTATCGAGTAGCCACACTCGCTCGTTTCCCTTATCAGAAGAGGACTCTTCAGGCAAATGTACCCTAACTAGCATGAGATGTAAGACCTAAAGTGAGGGGAAAGGGGAATCGAGGAGCATGCAAAAATGATAAAACTAAAAAGAATGCATGACATGTAATGAACATGCAAACATGTACTAACGAGGGGAAATCCCTAAGGGTCTAGCATTGGACTAGCCCATTCTATGAATTCCGACTAGCGTTGGACTAGTGGAAACGTACATTCATCCATTCCATTCATCTACACTACGGAAAGCTAGTAGACATGCCAAACACTCATAAACACGTAGCACGTAGCACTTAACATGCTTGACTAGATACAAAACCTAATAAAGCAAGTAACACGCAACACATAGGCATGCAACCAAGCTAATGAACTTATTACATTCACTAACTAAAACAAAAGGGGAAGGGAAAAATGGACCAAATTGCTCGCCAAAGCCCTATCTATTACAAGCCAAGAGTGTACACATACCCCATTAAAAGAAAAACTTAATGAAAATGAAAGTAAACGACATAAATGAAAGGAATTAAGGAAAGGCTAGGAAAGCAAAGTAGACATGCAATTCTCACTTAGCACGTTGGATCACATAGGAGAGACAAAAAAGGGATAAAAGAAGTTATACCTCCCTTGAGTTGACGCCTTAAATGGAGTAAAAAGGGCTTCAAAACAATAAAAAGGTCAAAGGACCACTTTATTTAAGAAAAATTAAAAGACATGTGCAAAACAAAGCTCACTTGATCATGAAGCCCCAAAAGTCACGACTTAAGGGCAATTGATAAAGCATGGTAGTTAATTGAAGCAAAGCAAGCAATGAAATTGCAAAAACTAAAGCTGACAAGGACCAAATTGAGGACATTATTCAATTGGTTGGGTCCTAGTGACATAAGGGAGAACTTGGGGGACCAAAGTGTAAAATCTGGAAATTATTCATGCATGCAAATCACGTAAGGAAACTCCATTCTGCAACATTCATTCGAATTTTCTGCAACAACTTTCGACCAAGACAAACTAGCTGCAAATTTTACTTTCACTTACGGATTTCAACCTCAAAACACAAGATACCACCCCCAATCATCAACCAAACCAAATACCATGCTTTTATTACAAAACTAAGGCAGAAAAAACTGGATTGGTGGCTGTTTAAGAATGCAAGAAATATCAACCAAAGAAAGGAGTAAAGTGCTGCAATTTACGTTTCCAAATGTAGCTTTCTTAATCACAACTGAGATTATATATTTCAAAACCAAACCTATAACCTTAGGCTAAGCAAAACACATAACAACCACTATCAAAACAAGCAGAAGACTTAGGACAAGATCATGCAAAAATTCTGGAAAATATACAAGGGTGGTTCAGCAATTTGGTTGTTCATTTTTCAGCAAAGCATTGGAACATGATTCAAAGGTTTTAAGAACCCAAACATGCCAACTCAAAACAATCTTCACCCAGCCAATTCTTCTCTCCACATAAGATCAGATATCAAGTTGGATAGCCAAAATTTGGTGAACAATTTGCAGGAAAGAAAACAGCAAAGAGTAAGACCGAATGCAGCAGCCTTTACTTCTCTTATCTTAGTTCAAATGTATTGGCATGCAAAACTCAAACAAATCTGGACATTTCCTAAACAGAACAGCCACAGCCAAGGTAGTTCAAAAGCAAACGACGGCAAGAAGAAGAAAATGCAATCTGGCCGAATAGATAAAACTGCAGCAGAATTTCTGCTGTGAACTACGCAACTTATTTCATGCGATTGGGTCCATATGACAGTCATGAATATTAACTCAAATGAAACTTACAAACCTATCTACTAATCCTGTAAATGCAACTCGACAAAGATCAGGCAATGACATAAGAACAAAGATTCAACATCCCTCCTCCCAAACAGATTTGCAAAGACAGGAAAACATCTTTTGTTGCTTCTACTAGGCTCTCGTACGCTGGGTTTCATGAACAAACTTTTAAATCATACCAACCCCCAAGCTAGCAAAATGTGAGAATTACACCTCTTATCGCTAAAACCTAACAATCAAAATTTCGTCAACCCAACAAACAGCAACCAGCGAGACATTAAGACAGCAATCATGATAAAAACCAAGGAGCCAAACAAAATGTCACAAGATTCATGACTTTTGGACTCGGGTTCTCGTGAATACAGCATTAAAGCAAGAAAGGGAGAAGCAAAACTGATCACCTGAATTGCTGGGCCAAAGCAAAAGTTTCTGCTGCGTTTTTGTTCTGTGCAGTGGAGGCAGAGCAGCTTCTTTGTGGCCAAATTTGACGACCTTCCCGTTGTTATTTGCGAACAATTTCTGAACAAGAAATCCTCCCCTTACTCCCCACTTGGTGCAGAAACAAAAATCCAATCGGATTGAACAACCAGACAGGAGATAATCATGCCGCAAGGTGTGCCGAAAATCAACCCGTTCTGCCGAAAATTTTGCAGAAAATTTCTTCTACCTTTGCTGGTTTTCTGTTCGCCGCCCCCGACTCTTCACTCAGCCGTAGCTCCTCCTCCCGCTTTTTTTACCTCCCGTTCACCCTGGTTTTCTTTTCTTCTGCTCAGCCCACTCCCTCTCTCGCTCACTCGGTTTTCCCTTTCTTCCTCCAACTCTCCACCCGTAACCCCAGCTTTCCTTCTCAATTTGTTCCTTTTCATCTTGTGAGAGCCCGTAAAATCCTAATATTTTTCCTAGGGTTTATTCCCCCTTAATTGCATGTTTTTGCATTTTCTGGCTTAGAAATATTTCTGAGAGGATTTTATGAGCAATTATAGTTTTAAGATGATTTTTCTAGTATTGGAGAGTTTTTAGAAAATTAAGGATAAATAGTGGACGTGGGACCCACTAGTACGAAAAGTTCGGGAAAATTCGGCCAATAAGGTTAAGTTTTGGATACTGTGTATATTTATCGGGTGTTAAGAGATAAGTAGAGTATATGAAGTGATTGATGTGAGAGAGAAAAGAATGATAAGATTGCATTTAATAGAGTGACACATGTCACTTTCTTATTGGATAACTTTTAAGAATCACTATTCACCTTTTGACATTTTTTGACCTTTTGACCCAAAGGTTAAATATCTCAAAATTCATCAAATTTCCTCATTTTTCTTCCCCTTTGGCCGGCTCTCTCTCTCACTCTTGCAAGAAGGAGAACTTCTTCAATCTTCAAGTTTCTACTAGCAAATCATCTCAAGCAAGGCCATAAACAAGATTTCACTCCATAAAAACTTTCCTTCTAGTGTTAATAAGTTGTTTGGTGAACTTTGTTTGAAAGACTAAGGTGCTCCACATCATCCTCTCTCTTGGTTCTTGGTAAGTGAAGCTTGAAACACCCTACTACCTCTAATGATGCTTATTTTGTGCTTAATGGAGGCATGAGAGAAGTAATATGTGATTTGTTTCTTGATTTGGTTTGTTTTGGTGAAGTTTTCCATTTTATGATGATTTTTTCTGGTTTAATATGATCTTGATGTTGGGGGCTTGTATGATGAATTGTAATTGTTGGAAATGGCTCTAGTGGATGTGAAATGTGGTTAAATGCAATCGATTTTGGATTTGGTGTGAAATTTGAAAAGTTAGGGTTCTTGAACCCCCAATTCTGTCCGGTTTTAGATCACTGGGTTAGAGGCCGAATTAGACTTTGCTCAAAACATGAAAGTTGTAGGTATTGACGTGATTGAGATGCCTGTAAAATTTCAGGTCATTTGGACTAATGTAGAATGAGTTATGACGAAATTACTGTAGCTGTTCTGCTTTGGGCAGAATGCGAAAACTGTGATAGTAATTGGCCATTTTGACTGGAATTGGTTTGGATTTTGAAGTTGGTGTCTTCTGATGAAATGTAGCTGAATGTCTTAGCTAACATATGCCTTTGGAATTTCGGCATTTGGACTTGTATGGACTGAGATATACCGATTACAGTTTTCTGCGTTTTGCAAACCTGTTTTGGGAATTCTGGGATAGTATTTGGCATTTTCGACCTAGTTAAGCCAGGAACTGGATTGAGTGACCTTCTAATTTTTTGTAGCCCTGTTTCATAGCTTCGAAACGGTGGGTCTTACACCCCCAACCAATAATTGTAGTGAGAGTTGTGCCATTACCGCATTATGACGTCAAAACCGGTTTTCTTATCAAGGCTTAAGTTAAGCCCTTTCTTAATTTCTGGTTTGCTATCATGCTTACTTATGCATGTGAAACCCTTTTTGGGGTTGTGTTTAGCATTGCTATATGACTCGTTATCGAGTCTCATTGCATTTGTTGCGTGATTCTAGGGCGTGACGGTAGTGCACGACGGCTTGGTGATCGTGGTACATGAAATACCACTTACTTGCTTTGTGAGTATACTACTCACTTACTTGTTATAATGTGGCTTTGTGCTATGTGTATATGATGCCTTGGAGGCTTACTTGGTTATTGGAAATGATTGAGGTGAGGGTGTACTTGATCGCCCTCACCTCTTGTGATTTTATTCATGGCTATTGATTGTGTTTTACTGAAATACTGCACTGGATATATGAGATACTGCATTCCATTCATGGAAACTGATTTGGTGTCGTTGGACGAGTATCCAATGGCTTTACTGCATTTATGAGCTCAACCCCGTATGGTAGTTAATTGGATCGAGCCGGCGAGGGCTTGGTCGTGAAAATTATCATGCCACGGGGACTGTACTGGGGAACCTTGTGGTAATGAGACCCTTGGTTCCGGTAAACTCGAGTATTACCAAAACTACTGAAATGGAGTGCGGGCCCGGTTGGGGTATGTTGGGTGGAAGGAAGTGGAAGTAAAGTGTGGTCTACGGTTTGGTACTTTTAACATTGACGGAGGGTCAATGAGGTTGGATCAAGATTGCAAGCGTGGAAATGGGCTCTTGAGAGCCGACCGTATCCTTTTACCGTTTTGCTTCATTGCTTATTTGAGCACTTTAAATGAAAGTTCATTCTTATATGACTTTGATTGCTTATTGGGTGGTATACCACTGGGTTTTAGCTCATTCCGTGTTATTTGTTTTCCTTACAGGCGACTGACCACTTTTGGAAAGGTTATGATAGTTGAATGCAAGTTGAGCTCATGTATATGTATTTTTGAATAGCTCCTTGAGGGTGAAAACCCTAAGTACTTTGATTCCACCAATGTTTGGTGTGTAATTGGCTACTTGGATATGTATGAACTAAATGGATACTTTGGTAGGCTGTTTGGCTTGTAAATGTTGATTTCCAATGTATATATATGTTTGGTTAGTGTTTGGATTGATTTCGGAATGACACGACTTTCAAACGGAAAAGGAAAATTTTTGCCGAGGATGAACAGTGGCGAATCCGGCCAGGAATCCGGCCAGAAACTGGCCGGATTGCCTGGGAAAAAAATGGTATCCGGCCAGTTGCTCTCGGCCGGGTATCCGGCCAGACAATCCGGCCGGATCTTGGCCGGATTGCCGGCCGGATTGTGATTGAAGGAAAAAAGAAAAAAAAAAAAAAGAAGATTTTTGGGTTTTGCTCTCGGCCCAGTATCCGGCCGAGAATCCGGCCGAAAATCCGGCCGAGTTCTGGCCGGATTCTGGCGGGCATTTTACTATTCATTTCGGCTTCGATTTACGTTGTTCTTATTTTGTGATTTTGGCTTGTTTGCGCGCAATGGTATGTTCCGGAACGTTATAGATTGACGTAAACTGTACCGTTAGTCCTGGCGAGAGCTGGGCAGGCAGTCCGCTAACCCCTCTGGTTCGCCTTAGGGGAAGGTGGGGCTGTCACACATCTAGCCCGTCACCTTCTCTCGTTGGTCTCTCTCAACCTCACCCTTTTGCCTTAGCCTCCCTCAGAATTTTTTCCTCAAACCCGTCAACCCCAACTCTCCCTTTCTCAGTCTACCCCTACACTCCCTCGATCTCGCTTTCTCTTTTCCAAGACTCCAGCTTTGCGTCACCAGCCCCTCCGATGCTCACTTCCTCTTTGTCCAGTTTCTTCCTCTCTTTTCCAGCCAGCTCTTATCTTGTTCCGCCCGTAACCTTTTTCAGCCGTCACTTTTTACTCCCCGTATGCCCTCTGTTCCTTCTCCCAGCTTTCAGCCCGTCAACCTCTCTCGTTGGTTTTTCCCTAGCCGTCATTCTCCCTCTCCAAAACCCTCTCTCTCGCGGCTCCCTTTCTTTTTCTATTTATATGGGACATTCAACCCTAAAACCCCCAGCCACTTCCTCTAGAATTGCAGCTAAGGGGCTCACCGAGTCCTTCATTGCAAGCTGCGAAAAAAAAATGCAGCTTGCATGCCGCGGCTTCCCTTTTTTTTTTTTTGAAAGTAATTTAACAAAATTAAAAATAATAATAAAAACTAAAAACAAAAACAATTTAATTAACATTAGAAACAACAAAATGCAAATCCAATTTTCCCCTTGTTTCATTTTTCATTTTCATCGTTTTTCTCGTTTTTTTCTTTTTTTTTCCTTTTTTCCTTTTTTTTTCAAAATAACTTAACAAAAATGAATAAAATGCTAAAAGATTGAATTTAAAAGAAATAAACATATTTTGTGAACAATTTTTCCTTTTTTTTTTCTCTTCTTCCTTTTTTTTTATGTTAGAAACTTAAAACTAAAAACTAAAAAACTAAAAAACTAAAAAGTGAATAAAACTTAACACGACAAATAAAACTAAGAAATAAATAGTAAATTATGCTAAAAATTTGGTGTCTACAGTTGAGTGCCCCATATAAATAGAAAAGGAAACGGCAGCCGCAAGGGGGAGCATACGGGAATAGAGAGGTGACGGCAAGAAAATTCTGGAAAGGAAAAGAAAAACAGAGGGAGCGGCTGGAAAACCAAAAAGCTATAGAGAGATTGAACGAAATTTCAAGGAGCAACTGAGAGAGAGCTGAGGGGCCTGTGGGGAGAGAAAAGAAAACAGAAAAACAGCGACCGAGAGAGAGTGATAGAAAGAGTGAGGGAGACTTGCGGCTGAGGAGGAAAAGGACGGCTGGAGTAAAGAGAGCTGGGGCTGTGGGTAGGCTAGACTGCAAAGGGAAAGGGTTTGAGAGGTCTAGGAAGGGTTGGCTGCTGAGTTAGAGGGACGGAAAAGAAAGCAGAGGGTCAAGGTTGGAGAAGGTGGTTGCGGGAAAAAGGAGGAGGCTGCGGACCTGAAGATTGGAGCTTCACAGCCCTCCATCAGAGCTTGCGAGTTGGATTCGGTGAATCTTTGCTCATCCCAGCATATCCACGGCGGTTCGATTCCAAAAGACCGAGAAGAGGGAGCGGGCAGACAGAAAAACGGAAGAAGCAGGAAGGGAGGCCGTGAGCTGCAAGACAAGAAGAAGAAAGCTTCGGGTAATGACGGAAGGAAAATCGCAGGAATCCCTTCTGCAAAAGTTCAGCCTGGCTGATGAACTGGCCTACTTTAGGACCAGATTCCCGTTTTGATTCAAGCCTTCTGAAGGACCTTTTGATTTCTGCATACTCTTGGGAGGCCATAGAGGAAATCTCGTTCACAAATCTCTGGGAAAAGATGACAGGAACACCGCTAAATCAAGAGCCAAAGTGACGGCTTCATCAGCGCGAAGTTCTGCGGCGGCGACGTCCGCGACTTCATTTCTGGAATCAGCACCGCTTCCTGGCATTTTCCACTCTCAACGAAACCCGTAATCATCTTCAGGTAACCCTAGCCTTTCCTTTTGCTAGTCTTATACAATTCCCATGAAGCTTCAAGCTTAGTAAACCAGAGATTTTGAGTCATTGCCGTGTTGTTTGCTATTATATGGTTGGGGGGGATGTCTGCCATGTTGTATATGATTTTGTGTGTGCATTGCATCTTGATAAAGGGTTTCGGGTGTTTGAAAAGTACTTGAGAAGGGTTTCTTGTTAAGATTGCAGCGTGTAATAGCCGAAATCGAAAGTAGGAAGTTGTGGACATTGTCCAGATGTTGCATACATTTCTTTTCTCTGAATCTGGGTTTAAACAAATGGCAAAAAGTGGAAAGGTTTGGTGTTTGTTTCTTGCTTTGGTTCAAGTTTTAGATGGTTGAGTTATGAGTTGTGTTTGAAAGAGAATAGATAATGTCAAGAAACCCAAAAAGTTGCAAGATACCCTTTTGCTGATTTGCTGCGTTCTATGTTGGGTTGTTTGCTTGTTTTTCTCCCTGGGATTGTGAGTTAAAGTTCAGCAAATGGTTAGGACATTGTGTTGCATTTTATGTCCGAAAGCTTGATGAAGCTTTTCTCTATCCTTGGTCTCAAGTTCTCGCATTGTGTGATTAAATGGGTTTGGAGGTGGTTGAGTCATTTGGCATGAATGTTGGCTGGAAATTGCAGATATAATGTTGGCTGGAATTTGCCGAAGCTTAAGCTTCGTAACTTGCATGAATTGCTTCCAATAAAGTGCATTTTTTTTTAGGAGATGTTTAGTCATGCTTAGTTGAATTTAGCTCATGTGTGTTGCGTGAGATCCCCTGCCGAAATTTGCAGAATGCATGAGTTTCTTCGTGATTTTTTGCATCAGTTCCTTCTATGTTTCTTGCTTGTTTGGATGTCAAATTAGCATTGTGTGTTGTTTATTTTTAAAGTTGGGTGCTGGATGCTGGATTTGAACTCGGTGTTTGAAGTTAGAATAAGAGTGCAGTAGTCTGTTTGTTGTAGTTGCAGAAATGTTTAGTTGCAGAAAACTTGCGGCACCTTTTCTCTTTTCTTCTATTGTTGTTTTGCTGTTTACTTTCATCTTTGCTGGTCAGCTGCATCTTCTCTGTTTTGAATCATACTATGAAGTTGCTAGGTAGAATTCTGGTTTCTTGTTAAATCTGTTTGCATGATGAAATGGATGAAAGGTTGTAGCTGAAATTTGCAGAAACCAGCAATGATAAAAGGGAGCCTTCTTCGTGTGTTGCATGAAAATCTGCATGAAAATGTTCTAAAAATTGCAGTCTAGTCCCTTGTTTCTTGGATAACTCAACTAGGACCCAATCAATTGAATAATTTCATCAATTTGGTCCTTGGCAACTTAATTTTTGCAATTTCATTGTTTATTTGCTTCAATTAATTACCATAGTTTGTTTAATTGCATTTAAGTCATGACTTTAGGGGCTTTGTGACCAAGTGAGCTTGTGTTTGCTTATTTTCTTTAATTTTTCCAAATAAATTGGTACCTTGACCATTTCTTTTATTTTGGAGGATAAATAAATGATTTCACTCCGTTTAAGGCATCAACTCAAGGGAGGTATAACTTCTTTTATCCCTTTTTTGTCTCTCCTATGTGATCCAACGTGCTAAGTGAAAATTGCATGTCTAATTTGCTTTCCTTGCCTTTCTTTAGTTCCTTTATTTCATTTACTCTTGCTTTTTGTTAAGTTATTCTTTTACGGGGTATGTGTACACCTCTTGGCTTGTAATAGATAGGGCTTGGCGAGCATTCTTGTCCATTCTTCCCCTTCCCCTTTTGTTTTAGTTAGCAAATGTAATAGGTTCATTAGCTTGGTTATTTGCCTTTGTTGCTATATGTTAATTTGCTTTATTAGGGTCTTGCATCTAGTCGAGCATGCTACGTGTTATGTGCTATGTGTTTATAGGTGATTGACATGTCTACTCGCTTTCCATAGCCTTGAATGAATGTGATGGATGAATGTACGCCACCACACTAGTCCAACGCTAGTTGTGGCCCCCTTTCCCGTCACCACACTAGTCCAACGCTAGTTGTGGCCCCCTTTCCCGTCACCACACTAGTCCAACGCTAGTTGTGGCTCATTGCCCATTTCCACTAGTCCAACGCTAGTAGGAATTCATAGAATGGGCTAGTCCAACGCTAGACCCAATAGGCCTTCCCCTTCTGTTAGTGCATACTTGCATGTTCACTACATTTCATGCATTTTTCTTAGTTTTTATCATTTGGCATGCCCCTCTAATCCCTTCCCTCTCACTTTAGGTTTTGCATATTCATGCTAGTTATAGGGTACATTTGCTTGAGAGTCCCCTTAAATATGGGATATAGACGAGTGTGGCTTTTTCTAAGCCTTAGCACGCTTGTATTCTCTCTATCAAAGGGAAAATTGAGTCACGATTTAGGTCTCCCCGTACCCAATATGCATACATTCCCTAGGCGCATGCATTTTAAATCCACTCTATCATTTTATACCCTCATTACACTTTCATTTTTCCTCTCATTTTCACACGTGCACCTCTATATCTTTTCACTTGCACACGAACATTTTTATCTTCATTTGCACACCGACACTTTCACACTCTTCTCTAATTGTATATATGCATTTTGCTCACTTGCACTTGGAGTATATTTTTACGTTCAAAGATATTTTTTGCATACCTCTCATATTTTTCTCTCCTTGCTTGAGCATTCCACTTGCATTATTCGTGACTTCTTCGAAGAGTCTTTATTGGGACTCACATTTAATGTGATTGGCACCATTCAAGCTTTGAAGAGAAATTTTGCCCCCCAATACCCCTAGATCTAGGGTTTGCATTCATGTAGTACATCCAAATGTAATAAATTCTTTGGTTAAAACAAGAAAATCTTTGATTAAATCACGCAACTAGCCTTGGCTAGGTCGAAGGGGTGCCTTGGATTTTTATCCTTGCCTTCCCCTTCGTCAAATGTGACTCCCGAACCTTTTTCGTTGGTTTACGTGAACTAGGAGTCGTTTAAAAGGGGTTTCTTACTACTTTTTCCTATTTTTTCTTTAAAAATTCATTTTTAGGTGACTTGGTACACCTTAACTCGTTACCAAGTGGCGACTCCGATTTTTTATTTCAAAAACCCTTTTTAAACTATAATTTTGGGTCAAATCGTCGCATTCTCAAACCCCCATTTAGACCTATTTTTCTTTTAAATCACAATTCATTTTCCAATCACAAATTGAATAAAAAAATACATTTTTTTAAACCATTTATTTATTTATCAAAAAATGGGACGCGACAGTTATTAGAGCCCAAATATCAGCTCTAAAGCTGATCAAGGGGGCCGAAACATTTGACCGCAAAAACCCAAGGAAAAGAAAAAAAGTGAGATATGATCTTGTGTGGGCAAGTGGCATCCATCCAAGAACCTTTGACCCAAACTATGACTAAGCCATAAAACCATCTTGGAGCTTCATTCTTCTTCATTTTTTTCAGCTTGTGGCCGAAACCTTGAGAGAGAAAACACAAGGAAAGGAAACTCTATTATTTTCTTGTAGCTTAGTGTTTGTGAGTGAAAACAAGATTCTAAACCGATTAAATCTTGCTTTGAGCACTTAGAAAGCTTGGTGTGCAAAAGGTTTACAAGGAGAGGTGTTGGATAACTCTTACAAGCATCTTTGAGAGGTATATTGGCTGTCCATCACATTTATTTCCCTTAGTCTTGTTTAAGTTGAGTAGTAACTTGTAATCTTGCTTGTGATGCCTAATTCAAGTGATTTTGATGATTGTGGTGATGAATTTTGGGTTAGGGTTTTGAATGATTCACTTATAGTTCTTGTTGTTTGTATGGTATATGGTGCATATAATCTTGTATAGGAGGTTGTAGTAGGGATTTAAGCTAGAAAGGTGAAGTTATACCTTGAACTCCTTAAATTTCGGAAATGAAACTCTTCACTGCCCTGTTTTGACTGGTTCTGCTTGACCATGAGGGAGGCCGAATTAGGCTTAGCACAAAACATTAAAAATTGTATATAATGATTTTTTTTATAGCTGCCTGCAAAATTTCAACTCAATCAGACCACTGTAGCTTGTGAAATGACAAAAATACCCCTGACTGCCATAGGTAGAGTTTCATGGATAGTTTTGACATTTCACCAACCTGACTGCATCTGTTCACCCTGATCCATACTAAATTAGCCTTTGGCCAAAACATAGAAGTTGTAGTGCTATGTCTTAGCTTTCCAATGGCCCTGAAAACACCTCAATCGGACTTCGGTACCCTGAGTTATTGTCGTTTACGTATAGTGCGGTTAACTAGCCTGATTGTGAGATTCTAGTTCCGTAATTTGAAATTTTGACCTGGATACACTATGAACTGGACTGAGTGATCTTCATAAAAGTTGTAGCCCTTTCTCTCAGCTTCAAAAAAATATAAATTGCAAACCAATTCGATAAGCATAGCTTCGATTGTGTCTGATACGCTAAATGACGTCAAATCTGTCTTTTGTTTTATGACTTAAACTTCATTTCCGGACATTTTCCGAGCTTGACTTTGTACTTGTACGATATTGAGCCTATTGAACGGCTATTGAAATGAGATGATTTTGTGTGTGACTTTGGGACTGATTGAGGAAAATAATGAAGTCATAAATGGCTGAAAAATAGGTAAATACAGAGGACGTGATGCCCAAATTTACGCTCGAGGGCTAGGTAGATATACTTGTGACTTAAGTAAGGCTTGAGAGCGAATATCACTTGAATCATCTAGGATATTGGCGTCCTCTTTTATCGAGATATATAAGTTAGAACTTGGCCAAACTTGTACCCTTGGGAAATGAAATAACGACTACTAGAAATACGTCTTCCTCGTTCTTTCGACTCAAATGGTATTTCCAAGTATAATTGCTACAATATCGCACAGTTTAAAAAGCGAGCAAGTGTTTCACGAATATTCTCCAAATGAATTTCATTTATGTGACAGCCCCATCTCCCCCTAAGACGAACCAAAGGGTTCGGCGGACCGCCTGTCCAGCTCTCGCCGGGACTACAGATCCGGAATGAGCGTAAACCCTACCAACCGCTCAAAAGAACTTCGAGAAGATAACATTCACTATCCGAAACCCAAATAAGCACAACAACTTTAGATAATCGTAGAAAAGAACATTTCCAAACCCAATCAACTTAGGAACATGGTTAAACATTTTTATATACACATGGTTGCAAATTTACAATTCAAAAGGGAATTGTTTAGTTAAAATACATTTAAGGTTTTGCAACCATCGAGGAGCTATACAAAAGAATACTAAAACTAGCTCAACTCATGCTTCAAAATATCAGAGTCTCCAAAAGGTGGTTTCCTGTAAGGAAAACAAGGATAACGAAACGGGGTGAGCTAGAAGCTCAATGAGGTACCAAAATAATAACAGTCAAGAACCAAGGGACTTTATGCTCAATTAATCACATAGGTGTACCAAATAATGAGAGGAACAAAACAACTTAAATAAAAGGATACAGGTGGCTCTCAAGAGCCAAATTCCCCGTTGCAGTACTTGATCCGACTACGTTGACCCTCCGTCAACTTTCAAATAAGGAAACCAGTCCAGTAGAATACCACTTTATCGCCAAATCCCGTTCACCAATCATACTCCCTTACCGGGCCTGAACACAAAATAGAAATAGGAATGGTAATACTCGAGTATACCGGAATCAAGAGTCTCAATACTCAAAGATTCCATAAAAACAGGCATCCACGGATTGTCAATTTCCTCGACCAAGCCCTTGCATGGCTCGATTTAATTAACCCCCCATGAGGTTGAGCTCAAGTTTAACAAGGAGGTCGTTGGACACACTTCCAAACGACATTATAACAAGTGCAAGTAACAGACTCAAGTTCATAACAAGTACAAGTAATAGATTTTAGTTGGTACAACACAGGCAAGAGAACGAGTGTGATAAAGTACACCCTCATCTCAATCAACTAAACAGGATTCATAGTCATTCATGTCATAGATTTCAAGCACAGATAACTCAAATAGCAACAATGCAAGGGAGTGGTACACTCACCAGTTCAAATAAGGATAACTTCAAAAGTTTTCTTCCCAAGTGTGGCTTTAATCATCGGCACCTCCTAGAACAATCAAGGCAAACACTTAAGACTCGACTCCAAGACCTAGTATGGAATTCGCAAGTAAGATTCGGTTACGAGCCATATGCCTAGTCAAAAGAGCCATTAATGCAAAGCAAAGAGGTGACCTCGGAGTGAAAAGGTAACAATTAGTCTTAAAAGTATGAACAACCTCAAAGCCCTACCTACAATGACTGACCAACTCCAAATTTGAAGTAGAAAATGAAAGTAAAGTCGATACTAGGAAAACAGGATTTTCTAGTTTCGTGCAACCCTATATGAAAAATCATATCTCAAGTTTTGTAAGTCCAAAATTAGTAAAAGTTATACCGTTGGAAAATAAATTCAAAGGGCTATAACTTTCCTGAGAACACCATTGTAAGATTCGGAACGTAAGTCAGTCAAATTCAAGTCGCAAGTTGCTGCTTTATCCTGTGGAAGACAGAACATGTACAATATTTCAGTCAAATTTGAAGAATCACCATAAATTACACAGACAGAAACAGGGTCTGAATTTACATGGTTTATAGCCCTATGAATCTAGTTTAAAATGCAACAAACAGAACTCAATTCTGACATTCCTACATCAAAATATAGCAAATTTCCCGAGACTGTGCAGAAGCTCCGCGAAAATTTTGACAGCATTTCCCTTGTCTTTCTTTACTTTCCAACCAAACCTCAACACCCAATCACAATTTATCAAACACCTTTAATTAGAGCCACAATACCCTTCAAAACAACCAAATGGTAGCTCAACAAAGAAACCCTAGAAAAGCCCCAATTATAAACCCTAGAACCAAAAGACAGCTTTGACGTCATTTAGCGGAACGGACACAACTGGAGCTAAACTTATCGGATTGGGGTGAAATTTACACCATTTTGAATCTAAGACAGAAAGCTATAACTTTCATGAAGACCACTCAGTCCAGTTCTCACCCTAACTAGATCAAATTTACCAAAACAACTCCAGATTTTTCAATTGAAAGTTTACTGTGGCAGTCCTGATTCATTCAGTCATATCTCAGCATATACAACTCCAATTCAAGTAATTCCAAAGCCATTTGAAAGCTAAGATACAAGGCTTTAAGTCTTAAGAAGATATCAACAACCAAATCAGTAGTATTCCTGGTCACAACAACCAATTACAGAAGCTGATTAGCATGTTCGGATAGAAACAGGGCAGCAGGGGTATTTCGGTCTTTTCATAGGCTACGTTGCTCCGATTGAGCTGAAATTTTGTAGGAAACTATAAAACATCATCCTCTACAACTTTCATGTTTTGTGCTAAGGCCAATTTTGTGACAGCCCCACCTCCCCCTAAGGCGAACCAAAGGGTTCGGCGGACCGCCTGTCCAGCTCTCGCCGGGACTACGGGGTCGAATCACTCCCACTTCTATAGCACGCGTGAAAGAAACCAAAGAAAATGAACGATTGGGAAACCTCCAAGTTAAATGTAACTTACCAACCCATAATATTGTAAAAATCCCTGCCAGATTTTTATTTTTATTTTTTTTTCCTTTTCACAGTTGGATACTACACTCGTCCGAAACCTCAGTAATTTCATTAAACTCCAGGTAGCCATAAAGAATGAACACGTTCGAGCGGGGTAACACATGTACCTAATTTAACACTTTTATATATATATATATATAAATACATGATTGCAAATTTACAAATCAAAAGGGAGTTGTTGGATCGAAATACATTCAAGGTTTCTATCTATTGAGGAGCTATACAAAAGAATATATATCTAGCTCAACTCATGCTTCCAAACATCATTGTTCCCAAAAGATTTTCCTGTAAGGAAAACAAGGATAACAAAACGGGGTGAGCTATAAACTCAATGAGGTACCAAAAATAATAACAGTCAAGGACCAAGGAACTTCATGCTCAATTAATCACATAGGTGTACCAAATAAGGAAATATGTAAACAACTTAGATAGAAAGGATACAGATGGCTCTCAGGAGCCAGTTTCCCGTTGCAGTACTTGATCCAACTACGTTGACCCTCCGTCAACTTCCAACTAAAGAAAACCAGTCCAGTAGAACACCGCTTTATCGCCGAATCCCGTTCGCCATTCATACCCCCTTACCGGGCCCGAATGCCAAATAGAAACAGGAATGGTAATACTCGAGTATACCGGAATCAAGAGTCTCAATACTCAAAGATTCCATAAAAACAGGCACCCACTGATTGTCAATTTTCTCGACCAAACCCTTGCATGGCTCGATTTAATTAACTCCCCATGAGGTTGAGCTCAGGTTTAATAGGACGATCAAGTTTAACAGGACGATCGTGGACACACTTCCAAATGATCGAATACAAGTGCAAGTAACAAGTACTAGTAATAGATTCCAGTTTGTTCAGTACAAGCAAGAGAACGAATGTGATAAAGTACACCCTCGTCTCATACAAGATAAACGGTCAGGAAAGATATTCAAGTAGCAAGTTGCAAGTACAGAAAACCAGTTTAACAATAACTCAGGGGAGTGGTACACTCACCTGATCAAACAAGGATAATTTCAAAAGTTTCCTTCCCAAGGGTGGCTTCACTCGTCGTTACCTCCTAGAACAATCAAGGCAAACACTTAAGACTCAACTCCAAGACCGAGTATGGAATTCGCAAGTGAGACTCGGTTACGAGCCATATGTCTAGTCAAAAGAACCATTAATGCAAAACAAAGAGGTGACCTCGGAGTGAAAAGGTAACAATTAGTCTTAAAAGCATGAACAACCTCAAAGCCCTTCCTACAATGACTGACCAAATCCAAATTTGAAGTAGATAATGAAAGCAAGATCAATACTAGGGAAAACAGAATTTTTCCAGTTCCGCGCGACCTTATATGAAAAATCATATCTCAAGTTTTGTAAGTCCAAAATTAATAAAAATTATACCGTTGAAAAATACATTCAAAGGGCTATAACTTTCCAGAAAACACTATTGTAAGATTCAGAACGTAAGTCAGTCGAATTCAAGTCGCAAGTTGCTGCTTTATCCAGTGGAGGACATAACAGGTACAAGATTTCAGTCAACTTTGAAAAATCACCATAAATTGGACAAATAGAAACAGGATATGAAATTCATACGGTTTATAGCACTATGAATCTAGTTTAAAATACAACAAACGGAACTCAATTCTGACATTTCTACATCAAGATATAGCAAATCTCCCGAGACTGCACCGAAGCTCCTACAAACATTTGGACAGCACTTCCCTTTGTCTCTCTTTACTTTTCCAGCCATCAAGGCTTCTTTTGTTTTCCTCAATCACTCCCAAAGGCACACACAAAATAAGTTCATTAAATAGCCATTCAGTAAGCTCCAAGTAGTACAAGTACAATTCAAGCTAGGAAAAAGTCCGGAAATGAAAGTTAAGCTCAAAACCAGAAAAACAGTTTTTGACATCATTTTGCGGTAATGGCACCAAAGGCACTACGATTATCGGATGAATGTGAAAGACCCACCATTTCGAAGCTAAAAGATAGGGCTACAATGTTGAAGAAGGCTACTCAGACCAGTTTCTAGTGCAATCAGGTCAAAAATGCAATATACTACACCAGAACCGCAAAAACAGATTCACAAACCACATTTTGCTGCAAACAGCATAAATCAGCCTGCTTAAGTCCAAATCCAGTAATTCCAAAGCCATCCGAAAGCTTAGAAACAGGGCTATATTTCATCAGAAGACCTCAACAACCAATTCAGAAGCTACAATTTTGAAGAAGGCTACTCAGACCAGTTTCTAGTGCAATCAGGTAAAAAATGAAATATACTACACCAGAACCGCAAAAACAGATTCACAAACCACATTTTGCTGCAAACAGCATAAATCAGCCTGCTTAAGTCCAAATCCAGTAATTCCAAAGCCATCTGAAAGCTTAGAAACTAGACTATATTTCATCAGAAGACCTCAACAACCAATTCAGAAGCATTCTCAACCAAAATAACCCATTACAGAAGCAATTCCCAATTTCGGGTAAAACCAGGACAGTAAGGGTAATTTCGACTTTTCTCAAGCTACGCTACTCCGATTGACCTGAAATTTTGTAGGAACCTCTAAAATGTCATTCCCTACAACTTTCATGTTTTAACCCAAAGCCAATTCAGCCTCTAACCATGAGCTACAAAACCGGGCAGAATGTATAACTTTGAAACCCTAGTTTTTCAATTTTCTTCCAAAACAGAAATTTCTTGCAATTAACCACTTTTTCCACCTCCTAGCTTCATTACATACCAATTCCAATCATCATACATGCACACATAATCATATTCATATTAAATCAGAAAAATCACCAATAATTATAAAACTTCACCAATTCAACCAAAAATCAAGATTAATCCATAAACTTGCATCTCATACTATCACCAAGCATGAATTAAACATTATTAGAGGGAGAAAAGGAGTCCTTCACCACTCACCTTGGTAAAACAAGAGAGAGAGCAATTAACCACTTTAGCTTTCCAAATAACTCCACAAAACAACTCACAAACACTCCCTTAAGGGTTTCTATGGAACAAAAACAAGAGTAGATGGTTGAGTGATTGGATTTGAGCAAGAGGGAATCAAGAAATTGAAGAGGTTTTCTTTCTTTCCTTGCTTGAGAAAGCCGGCCCTTTGAGCTTGCAAATGGAGTAATTTTTGGTAAAGTTTTAGTTTATTAAGTCAAATGGTAAGACATGGAATAGTAGTCAAAAGTTCAATCCAATAGCCAAGTGACACTTGTCACCTAATTAATGCATCTCTATCCTTTTTGTTTCCTCTCAAACCAATCCAAATAGCATCCTCTACTTATCTCTTAACACCCGATAAATTAAATCCAGTATCCAAAACTTAACCTAGTTAGCCGAATTTTTTCGAACTTTTCGCCCTAGTGGGTCCCACGTCCGGTATACGCTCCAAAATTCTCATGAACTCATTTATACTAGAAAAATAACTTGAAAACTCTATTTACTCATTAAAATTATCTAGAAAATTTTTCTAATAAAGAAAATGCATAAAAGGCGTGCAATTAAATAAAGTAACGCCTAGAAAATAAGAAAATTTACGGACTCTCACAAATTCGGCCTCTAACTAGGAGTAACAGTACCGGGTAGAACAGGCCTAATAGAAACCCTAATTCTGGAAATTTTTGCTTCAAACCAGAAATTTTCCACTAATCATTACAATTATCATACCAAAGCTTCATTCTAACCCATACTAGACCATCATCCATGGCCACGCAATATTAATCATATGAAACAGAAAATCATGAATAAATATGAAAATTCACCAATTTCCACCACAAGGCATGAAACAACACCTAAAACCATCTATTTAACTCTCATAAGCCATCAATTGAACATTAACAAGATTAAAGGAAAGGTTCCTTGGTCACTTACCTTGCAAACCCAAGAAAAGAAGCAACTTGGTACCTTAGCCTTCCAAACCACTTCACTACCAACCTTAATACCACTAAACTAAGGGATTTTATAGAGGAAACTCAAGTTTAATCGGTTAGATTGGATGATTCAGCAAGTTTTGAGATGAAGAAAGTTGAATATTTTTTTCCTTTTCTCCCTAGAGTAATTCGGCCAAGAGGGGAAAGAATGAAGATGATTTTTTGGCCAATTTTGATTAAATGGTAAAATTATGAATAGTGGTCAAAACTTAAGATTCCATCATAAGGTGACACTTGTCACCTTTATTAATGCATACTTATCCTTTTGTCTCTCTCACACCAATCCATTTGAGAACCTCTACTTATCTCTTAACACCTGGTAAAATAAACCCGGTATACTAAATTTAACCTAGTTGGCCGAATTTACCGCACTAGCGGGTCCCACGCCCGGTATACGCTCCAAAAATCTCTTGAACTCAATTATACTAGAAAAATGTTTTAAAAACCCTATTTACTCATAAAACGAGTTAGAAAATTTTCTAATAAAGAAATTACAGAAAAAACGTGCAATTAAATAAAATAAAACCCTAGAAAATACGAAAATTTACGAGTTCTCACAATTTACTTGATTCTTATTGAACGAAACGTTTAAGTTTCGAACCTTAGTCACTTTTCAAAGTTCTTAAACAAAGTTTTATCGCAGATTTGGACTCCAAACCCAGAGTACAACCCAGATGTGATCACTAGAGACACTACATTTTGGTGAGTGCTTCCACATATCTGATTGAAGTTGACATTTGTGTTTAACACTTGTCCAATGTGATTGCATGATACATAATTGAGCTGCTACGGCAAGAGTGTACTTTATCGCACTTACCCTAATGTGATTTGTTCTTGTTCATCAAATGCAATTGACTTGTTGTACATGCATATGAATTGTAACTTGCCTGGAATTCCAGAAACCCTGTGGCTAGTTAGTTGAGTCGAGCCGGCGAGGGCCTAGTCGATTAGATAACGAACCCTGGGTAGTTAGTGATGTCAAGCGGAGTGTTATCTCCTCGACTAAGCGGTATACTCGAGTATTACCACCAGTGTTTATTGTGGAGTTCGGGCCTGGTAAGGGGTTTGGTCGGTGGACGGAGATTGGAGTTAAGTGGTGTTCTACTAGACTAGTTTCTTCCTTGAAAGTTGACGGAGTATCAACTACCAATCGATCAAGCTATGGTGGAGTCGATATATGAGCAACTGTATCCTTATATGTAAAATGCGGAATGTTTATTGTTTGGCTATATGAAGTGTTGTTACTCACTTTTTGACTTGTTTTGCTCGCTATTTCACTATTATACTACTTTTACTTTATTTGAATGGACAATTTGATATTTGGAACCTCACTGAGCTTTAGCTCACTCCATTAGTTTTGTTTTCCTTACAGGGGTACGAGCGAGGCGTGAGACGTGTACAGACTAGCATAGACTAGTTGTTTTGACTTTTGATTTGTACTCGCGCTATCACTCGCTTTGGATGATTTGTACTTGGATTGTATACATTTTGAAGTACTTTGGATGTATAAAAGCTTTGTATCTGGATTTGTGCATCGATGTATATTATAAGTTTTATTTGCAATGTTATTTATTGTCTATGGATGTACGCGTGAGATACGAGTGAGTGAGTCCTGGCGAGAGCTGGGCAAGCGGTCAGCCGAACCCTTTGGTACGCCTTAGAGGGAGGTGGGGTCGTCACATCAATTAGCTCAAATATTGAAACTAAGGTTCCTTAAACATCCAATGAGTAATTTAGAGGTAACTAGCATCAAAGTTTTCGAAACAAAACATTCCAAAACAAGTTTAACCATTCGGCCAGCAAGAGAGAAGAAACTATCCAATTTCTAGTTTTGCTGCAATTTAAAAATCAGGCCATAACTCACTCTATACAAACTCAAATAAAGAATGGTTGGTGGCGTTGGAAACTAGGTTCCGAAAGCTACATTTCATCAGAACAAGTCATTTTCAAAATCAGTTCACAAGTGAGAGAAAATAGAGCCACAAGATGCAACTTCTACCATCCTCTCGGATAGATCATCAGAACAGGACAACAAAATTTGCCGAATCACTACGGTTCACTCATTTCGAACTAAAAAGTGAATTTTATACTGTTGGAAACTACAAATGTTTAGTTTCAAATGCCACAAATGGCACTCAATTTTGACTTTTGTACAAAGAGTTATGTTTGATCAAAGTGGTACTGTTCAGACTGCCTAAACACGTTTTCCAGGTTCTTCAATTTTTGAAATCTCAAGTTTTGCTCAACCAATTCAAATGAATTTTGGTAGAAACTTTCTACACACCATATATAAAATATATACATCAGTTTCACAGTCATTTGAGTATCAAAAATTTGAAATTTAGGCAAGGACAGATTCGGCCAAGTCCATGCACCAACTCTTCTTGGATTTTCTCTTCATCTTCTATCCATAATCAACTCATCTACACACATAACAATCATATTCAAGCATTTACCCTCAAGCCAGCTTCCTAAAGGCCACCTCAAGACCTCTACCTAAGATTAAAGCAATTAAAAATGGATTCCTCAAGTCCTCTACCGAGTTTCATGCTTGGGTTTCAAACCCTTGCCATTAAAGCTCCAACTTTGAAGAAAAATGGAAAGATTCAAGGTGGATGAAGGCTACCTCTTAGCTCTTGAAGAAACCAGAAATTTTGCACCAAAAACTCCCAAGAAAACCCACAAGATGAAGCCCTTCTCCGAGCTAAAGTTGCTCTCCAAGTGGTATGTGAGTTGTGTGAAGATTTAGAGGTGAAATGGTGCAAGATTGGATGGAGTTTTCTTCCCTTCTTCTTCCTTAGGGCTGCTGGCCGAAAAATGGAGAGAGATGAGAGAGGTTTGTGTACTAAAACTTGGGGAGAAAGAATGGAATAGTAGCCATAAGTGTTGGGCAAAAAGTCAACTCTTAATAGTTGTCGCGCGCGGGTTTCATACCACCATTTTCTCTCTTGTTTGTTATACTTGTCCACTAAACTTCCAGTGTACTTCCTTCAACACTATAATTATTCACTCTTAGTAGTCTAGTATAAGTTTCTTCAATCTTCAATTAGCTGCTCCAACGGGAAACACGCGTACTTACGTGAAATGCGCGAACTTAACGACGCACGCGCGGAAAATTGAAACTTAAGAAATATTCATGCACTACTAGGGTTATTAAATATAACTAGGGCAATTAATTATAAAAATAGCTAAATTAAGAAATGAAAACATGAGTCCTCACATTTTTTCCTATGAACTTTCATTGAAGCTTATCTAGATCTCTCATAGTTAGATGTTAATCTTATTTTGTGAGGTTGTCAGAATATTCCAGCCACGATAAAGATATTTTTGTAGAAAAACAAACACTTAAAAAATTAAAAATTTGCAAAATAATTTCTACAAAATTTTGATCCTGCTAGTTCAAGAAAAACTTTCATTTTCAAGAATAGCATCCAATCTTCATCATGTCAATGTCCATAGTAACTAAATAATTTATCACATGACTTAATCAATATTGGTTCTGGTACTACTGTAGGGAATCCAATAGATATGTGCAGCAAAAATTTTTTTATTACTTTTGAATTTACTTTGATTAGTTTCTATGCGATCAGAGGTTAGTTAATAAGATTATCTTCAAAATGATGAAGATCTTCTTAAGGTTGCCAACTTTTTAGAGAAAGTAGGAGTAGGTTTGAGGGTATATCTTGCTAGTTTAAATTTCGAGAGTATATAGACATCGTCCACCTTGCCCACGCCTTCTATTGTAATTGGTAGTGGTAGAATCAGGACCTATAACTAGTGGAAAAAATTTTGTGCACATAAAATGATATCATTATTATGAAAAGAAAAATTGAATAAAGATTATGTTTTTGTTATAATTTTTTTTTACTATGCACAAGCATTTAAATTATTTCCTATTCAAGTAGTAATCAATTTTGCAATTTAATAACTTTGAAACATTTGTAACACATGAGAGATATCTAAATAAATTGATTGCTTAATGATGGGATTTTTCCTTCACTCCAAATTTAAAAATCCAAATACTCTATTTTGTGCAAGTACATAGATAGTTTATTAAGTATAAGCGATATTAGGAATCGATTCCATAAGAAAAGTGGTTAATTATTGGTGATTTTTGAACTCCTTTATTATTTGGACAATCACAAGTGTAAGAAATTAAATTTACACTGCAAACATAATATAAAACTAGTAAAAATAACAATAGAAAGCTCTTAGTGTGAGGATTCAAAATTTATTTTATATTTTATTTTATTTCTCTGAATACATTTTCTCTACTTTATTTTATTGCCTTAATTTCCTAGATATTTTTATAAGAGAGTCAAGATTTTTAATCATTTATCTTCTATAAGTTAGTGCATTATGGAAGTAGGACCCACTAGTGAGGTGTGTGCGATAAATTTTTGAAGATTAGAAGGAGTTTTGTGCAAAAGGATATTACTTTTTAAGGTGTCAAGGTATAATTAGAGATTGACTAGATATTTTAGTATTTGGAAGACCATTAGATAAGGATTAACCTTTTGGACGCCAAGTGTCAACAAAGCCATGGAGCTTTGACTTGGACCAAGATCATTCTTAGCCTTTAAAAAAAAATTGACCAAAAAAACACTTCATCTTTCTTCTTCTTTGGCTGACCTTCTTGAGTGAGAAAAGAGAGAAAGAAATTTCATCTTCTGTGAGGACTCACAAAAAAATTTAATATTTTAAGTTCCATTTCGAGCTTATTTAAATATTTAATTACCATTTACTCTGATTATTATTTTCTAACCTCTTTAGACCTAAACACATGGAACTATGGCTTCATTATATTTTTAAAGTGACTTGTTTCAAAAATTAATTTTTGGAAGCTCGTTAGTGAAAATAGTGAAAAAGTGTTTGGAAATTTTAACCAATTGAGAGTACAATAAGTTTGGAAAATTGGAGACTTACACAATGGTCCTAAAATAGGTAATTTTATGTTTAAGTACTCAAGTGATAGTTATTAGTACTATCGTTATAAGAAATTCTTGGAGGTTTCATTTTATCGCGCTTAATTTGGAAATACGCGTTTTCACACACGCGATTTAATTGAATGACTTTAGACTCTCATTTTGGGACAATTAAGAGTGAATAATATTTATATGAATATAAGTGTATTGGAGGTTTAGTGCACTAGTGAAATAAACTCGAGAGGAATCGAGCACAAAACGCGCGCGTGCGCGAGCGAAGGAGGGTTGACTTTTGGGCAACTTTGGACCACACACTAAAGCTTCCTTTGGAAGCTTCATTTCAGATCAGAATTCCCTCCCTCCTAGCTCCATTTCCAGCGTGCAACTCCAAGGAAAAGAACCAAGCTTGCTCCTTCAATTTTCTTCTCCATTTCCCTCACCAAACTTGCACCATTTTGCACCAAAATTTAACTACACTTAGCTTATTACTTGAAGATCATATTAAGCTACAAAAAGGGGGAGCTTTTCACGGTTTTCTTGGCCAAGGAGAGGATGAAAATTCTGTTCTTGCACACCAAGTGAAGTAGGTAACGATCTAACCTTCAAAACTTGGTTTATGGAAATTCTAGTGCCCTTATATACTCATGCATGTTCATGGGCAGCTTGTTTATGGTGGAAAATGGTTGTGTGGGCTCTATGAACTCCCACCTTGGATATATAGACTGATTTGTGGTGTTTTGCAGGTAATAATGTTTATTTAGTGCCTAAGCTAGTGGATTCATGTTGGATTGTTGATAGAAACTCAAGGATGGTGCGATAACCAAAAGTGACCATTTTGCCCCTGCTTTGTTCGAGCACTTTGGTGCAAACCTTTGAGGTTCTAATGGCTTGTTTATGTTGTTTATATGTTATATTGAGTGTGTAAAAAGTTTCATTGAAAAATAATTTGATTTGGTCACCCAAATGTTGGAATTTCGGAAGCTTAGAAATCTGGAATTGGTTCCCGTCACTGCCCAGGCAGTCATCTTGTTTTGGCTATAACTCATCGTTCCGATGTCGGAATTGAGTGCTGTTTGCGGCACTGGAAACTAGACATTCCCAGATTTCCGTTGGTATAAAATGCTTGTCCTGGTTCCACTTGAGCAAGCCGAAATATTTGTTTGAAATTTGCTGTCCTGTTTCATTGCTTCCTGGAAGGCAGCACATGAGCTGTAACTTGATGCTCATGAACGAGCTAGTTATGGACAGATTTTGAAAACGGTTTCTTCTGAGAAAATGTAGCCTTATGAGTCTATTTTCCAATACCACCAACCATGCTCAATTCTGAGTTGCATTGAGTGATTTATGATCAAAATTCGAATCTGGTCTTGTGAAGGAATACCATGCATTTGGACAGATTTGAAACTAACAATGATTTGGGACTTGTTATCCGAAGCTTCTTAGTGTAAATCACCTATCGAATGTACCTTGGACATATTTTAGACATTACCTACTGGAATGGACCATATTTGAGATATTCCTTGACCAAATGTTTGGAAACAGCAAAACAAAAGATCAAAGGCAGTTTAGCCTTAGAATTTCTTGTGATTTCAACGGTCTCGTTAACCGATTTCCGTACATATTTTTCTATGAAATTTGGCAAAGGAGTGGCCCTTATATGGTAGTATATTCATACCAAATTTGGTGCCGTTCCGAGTCTGTTTCGATACCTAACTAATGTCCCAAAGTTTGGAACTTAAATCTGGAAAATTGGCTTAACAGTTTCGTTTTTTTTTTCACCAACTTCGAACTATCGTATCTCGGTGCTCAAAACTCCAATTCTTGATCCACTTGTTCTGTTCTAAACCTTACTTGCAACTCTAATTGAGTTACAAATTTCAGAGGCTGGTTGGCAATGTGTGAATTTTACCGAATTTCCAAAGTTAGCAAAAAACTAACCTCGACACAATCCTAAGTACCCTGAAACAGTGAATTTGAGCCCATTTTTGAATACTTTCCATTTAGATTCATGATAAAGTGTCTTCTAAGAACTTTTAGTACTTTTAAATATGTTTCCAACGGTACCAAGTTTTCCAATTTTGGACCTGTAGAGAGTGAGATACGATTTTCAAATTAAGTGCGTCAAACCTGAAAATTCATAACTTAAAGGAAATGGAGTTTTTCCAAACTTTCTCTTTTCCTTTGATATCACTTGATCGTTTTACACTCGATTTCAAAGATGGAAATCAAATTTTGTGGGACCCCGTAATTTCTCATTTTCAGGGTTTTATTCTATTTAATGGCATATTTTTCTGCATTTTCTTTATTAGGAAAATTTCTAGATAATTTTTATGAGTAAATATTCTTTTTTAGATGATTTTCTAGTATCGGTTAGTTTTCGAGAAATTAAGAGCGTATATCGGACGTGGGACCCACTGGTGCGGAAAGTTCGGTAAAATTTGGCCAATTAGGTTAAGTTTTGTGTACTAGGATTAATTTGCTAGATGTTAAGAGATAATTAGAGATTGCTTAGATGGTTAATGATGGAGAGACAAAAGGATAAGTGTTAAACTTACAAGGTGCCACGTGTCGCTTTTTCATTCGAGTTTGGACTTTGACCATTATTTCTTACCTTTACTAATACTCAATTTTGACCCAAAAATCACCCAATTTTGCAAGCCTTTGGCCGACTCTCTCTCTCTCTCAAGAAGACAAGAAAAGAAAACTCTCAACCTTTTGCTTCTAATCTTGCCTAAATCTTGCAATCCAATCGATTAATCTTGAGATTATTCCATAAAAACCTCTAGCTAGGTGGGATTGAGGAAGTTGGTGGAGTTGTTTTGGAAGCAAGAGACCTAAGCTACTACCTTTTGTGAGTTATCAAGGTATGGTGTGTAAATATCCATTGTTTGTTTTCAATAATGGTGAATTCATGACTTGTGATGGCTAAAGAGATGTTTTAGTGGAAGATTTTATGATTTTTGGTGGAGATTGATGAATTTTTATTTTATGCTTGATTTTTCTGATTTCATATGTTTGGTGTTGGTTAGTCATGGATTGTCGGTTAGTTATAGTGTAAAATGAAGTTGATATATGTTGGATGTGATAGATTGTACAAAAATTCTGGTTTGGGGCAAAGATTCCAGATTAGGGTTTCACTAACCCCTGTTCTGCCCGTTTCTGTTCGACCAGGTTAGAGGCCGAATTGGCCTTAGCACAAAACATGTTTTAGTGGAAGATTAGCACTTGTGATGGCTAAAGAGATGTTTTAGTGGAAGATTAGCACTTGAACGCATGAATTTCAGCTTGGGTTTACAATTTTTTCCCCTATTCTGCCCGTCACTGTTATCCATAGTTAGAGGCCGAATTTGTGACGCCCCGAAAAAAATGAGTTTGAGAACCCGGAAATTTTCTAATTTTCTAGGGTTTATTTTTTTTAACGCCCGCCTTTTCTACATTTTCTTGATTAGAAAAATTTCCCAGATAAAGTTTATGAGCAAAAATAGTTTTAAAATGATTTTTCTAGTATCGGTTAGTTTTTGAGAAATTAAAAGCGTATTTTGGACGTGGGACCCGCTAGTGCGGTAAATGCATTATATTTTTGACAATTTGTTGGAATTTTGTATTAAGTGATATTATTTTTACAAGGTGCTAAGAGATAATTAGAGGTTACTTAGATGGTTTAATCTTGGAGAGACAAAAGGATAAGATTAAAATCCTAGAGGACCATTTGTCACCTAACTATTGGACCTTGACTTTGACTTGGACTTGTCTTAACCTTTACTAAACCAAATTTTGACCAAATTTCTTCCATTTTTATTGTCTTGGCCGAAATTTTTGGTGAGGAAAGAACAAGAGAGAGTTTCTTCAACTTCAACTTCAATTTTTGCTCAAATCTTGAGTTCCAACCGATTAAATTGCAAATCACTCCATAAAACTTGCTAGCTAAGGAAGATTGAAGCTCTTGGTGGAGTTATTTGGAAGGTTAAGGTGCCTAGTTGTTCTCTCTCTTCTATTGCTAAGGTGAGTGGTGATTGAACTTCCTCCTACACTTAATGAAGCTTAAGTTATGCCTAGTGGGAGCTAAAGTGCTGAAATTTGTGGTTTATTTCTTGGTTTGAAATGAATTGGTGAAGTTTTTAATTTATTGATGATTTTTCTGGTTTAATTTGATCATGATGTTGTGGCTGTCCATGATGGTTGGAAATGATGTGTAATAACTCTAGTAGGTGTAAATGATTGGTAATTGCAACCAATTTTGGGGTTGGAAGGAATTTGAGAAAGTTAGGGTTTTATATCCCCAATTCTGTCCGGTTTTGTATCTCATGGTTAGAGGCCGAATTGGCCTTAGCTTAAAACATGAAAGTTGTAGGGAATGACATTTTAGAGGAGCCTACAAAATTTCAGGTCAATCGGAGTAGTGTAGAGTGAGAAAAGTTGAAATTACTATTGCTGTTCTGGTTTACCCGAAATTGGGATTTGCGACTGTAATTGGTTGTTTTGGCTGGAATTGCTTCCGAATTGGATGTTGAGGCCTTCTGATGAAATTTATCCCTGTTTCTTAGCTTTCAGCTGGTTTTGGAATTTCTGGATTTGGAGTTGGAGAACCTGAGTTATGATGTTTCCGCTAGAATACGTTTTGTGAATCTGTTTTTGTAATTCTGGTATGGTATCTTGCATTTTTGACCTGGTTACACTCGAAACTGGGTTGAGTGACCTTCTGCAATATTGTAACCCTATCTCTTAGCTTCAAAACTGTGTATCTTGTACCTTCATCCGACAATCGTAGCGCCGTTGGTACCATTACCGCAAAATGACGTCAAAACCTGTTTTTCTGGTTTTGAGCTTAACCTTCATTTCCGAACTTTTCCCTAGCTTGACTTGTACTAGTACTACTTGGAGCTTGTTGAATGGCTATTGGATGAACTTGTTGTTGTGTGTGTACCTTTGGGACTGGCTGAAGAAATAATGAAGCCATGATGGCTGGGAAAGTAAGCAAATATAGGGGAAGTGCTGTCCGAAGTTTTAAAGGGTTTGATTGCTTTGAGTTTGTGATCTAAGACTTGGATTTGAGCAAGGCAATGATATATGATGGATGGTTTCTGAGCCACGGAGGTGAGTGACCCTAAACTATTTCCAAAGTACTTGTGAAACGTTTCTTGCATTAGTTACTTTTGAACTGTTTCCAAAGTTACTTTTGAATTGTTTTCTTGCATATCATGCGTGCTTATATGAGAGTGTTCCTTGTTTGATATATTTCCTTGACTTATTGGCTTGTTATTATGGATTGATAATGTGTTAAGTGCTTTCAATGATTGTTAAAACGAGTTTTCTGGGCGAGTGTGTACTTTATCGCACTCGACCTAAATAAATGTGAAATTTTCATGATTAATGATTAATGCTACTTGCGCATGAATGTAAGCCTTTTGGGCTGAACTGGCCATTGCCCCTTGTTACCGGTCGTCTCGAGCCAGAAACGGTCTCGGTCGGGTGATTAGGGACCTGGGTGAACGTTTGGTATACTCGAGTATTACCTTTGTAGGTTGGTGGAGGTTGGTGGTGCCTGGACGATGTCCGGGAAAGGTTGAATGGAAAAAATGCAATTTCAAATGAAAAAGAAAGGAAATGGCAGGAGAACGAACGTATCCTTTTCATGAATATTACAATCGCTTTCCATTGTACATGTTTCTTGAATTATTGATACTTCATATTTAATGTTTTGTAAAAGTTGTAATTGTTTCTGGACTTATCATTTGATTTATGACATCATTGATTTATGACATCATGGAAATGAACTATTGTGAAACCGATTTGATTACTGATTTTCTGGTTACTTGCTGAGCTTCTAGCTCACCCCAAAACTATTTTTCCCCCCCACAGGGCTCAAGGCGAAGGAAGGACTTGTAGTGCTTATTCACGTGATTGGATGGCTGATATCATGTATAGTTTGGATTTGGAATCATTTGATGTATAGTTGGGAATTAGTTTCCGCTTCGCTTATGACATGTAATTATTGGAGAATTTGATGTGTAATTTGAGATTTTTATTGTAATATATTTGAGGATTGTAGTGATCGACTGAGTCCCGGCGAGAGCCGGGCAGGCGACCCGTCGAACCCTCTGGTTCGCCCTAGGGGAAGGTGGGGCTGTCACAGAATTGGCCTAAGCACAAAACATGAACATTGTTGAGGATGATGTTTTATAGTTGCCTACAAAATTTCAGCTCAATCGGAGCAACGTAGCCTGTGAAAAGACCGAAATACCCCTGCTGCCCTGTTTATGTCCGAACCTGCTAATCAGCTTTGGTAATTGGTTAGTTTGACCAGGAATACTTCTGATTTGGTTGTTGATGTCTTCTTAAGAAATGTATCCTTGTATCTTAGCTTTCAAATGGCTTTGGAATCACTTGAATTGGAGTTGTATATGCTGAGATATGACTGAATGAATCAGGACTGCTGCAGTGAATTTCGAACTGGAAAATCTGGAGCTGTTTTGGTTAATTTGACCTAGTTAGGGTGAGAACTGGACTGAGTTGTCTTCATAAAATTTGTAGCCCTATGTCTTATCTGCAAAACAGTATAAGTTGTACATTAATCCGATAAGTATAACTTCAGTTGTGGTTGTTACGCCGAAAGGTGTTTTATCGCCATGTGTTGTATGTGAGATTGTATTTGACTTGAGATGATTTGGTAATATATTGTAGGTTGGAAATGAGGCATTTATGGGGAAATGCTGTCCGAACTTTGAAAATGTACGATTGCTTTGAGTTTGTGATTTAGGGCTCAGACTCGGGCAAGGTAATGATATATGATGGATGGTTTTTGAGCCGTGGAGGTGAGTGACCCTAAACTGTTTCCAAAGTTACTTATGAACAATTTCTTACACTATTTACTTGATTGCATATCATGAGTGCTTGCATGTGGCCCATAACATGTTTTGGCTTAAATGAGTACTTGGAATTCGTGTGCTGAACACCAACGTCTCCACCTCTGTGTACTGTTCATCTGGAGCAAATGGCTCCCCCTCTGACTGTTTACTGTTAAATGTTTGTTTGGAGCGTTGTGTGTCTAAGTACAACAATTTCACTGGCTCACGAGAGCAATAAATGTACATTTGATCTTGGAACCATGACATCACTGAAATGAACGACTGTGAAACTGATTTGCTTACTGATTTTATTGGTTACTCGCTGAGCTTTTAGCTCACCCCCAAAATGTTTTATTCCCCTCCACAGGGCTCGTGGCGAAGAAAGGGCTTGTAGTGCTTATTCATGTGAATGGGTGGATTATCACATGTATGGTTTGAATTTGGATTTCCTTTTGTGTAATAGTTATTATTAGGGATTGTAATGAATGTTTGGAATCGATCGGATGTATACATACGTTCCACGCTTGGAATTAGTTTCCGCTTCGTTTTCTTTATATGTAATTCTTGGAGAATTTGATGTATATTTGAGTTATATCTTGTAATTTAATTGAGGACTGTAGTGAACGACTGAGTCCCGGCGAGAGTTGGGCAAGCGACCCGCCGAACCCTGGGGTACGCCCTAGGGAGAAGTGGGGCCTACTACAATCTAAGAGGGGAAATGGAATAAAAATAAATAAAATAATAACCTAGCTATTACAACTTTGGCATTCAAATGCCTTTCAAATGATCAAAATTGAACTAAAAAATAAATATACAAACTAAAGCCAACAAAGAAAATATATGAAATAAATAAATAAATAACAAAAATTTAAAAAAATATTCAAAAGGCATGCAATTAACACGTAAAGTCACATAGGGCACGTAGGGTCAAATAAAGTAAGAAATAAGGCATAGGGTGTACCTCCCTTGGAGATGGAGCCCTAATGGAGTGACATTATTGTCGCGCCCCATTTTTAAAATAAGAAAAATAAATAAAAGACGGGTTTAGAAAAATGGCTTTTGATTCAATTTTTGATTTGAAAATGAATTTTTGATTTAAAAAGAGAATGAAAAACATGGGTCTAAATGGGACTTGAAAATGCGACGATTTGACCCAAAATATAGTTTAAAAAGAGTTTTTTGAATGAAAAATAGAGTCGCCATTTGGTATAGAGTTAAGGTGTACCAAGTCACCTAAAAATGAATTTTTAAAGAAAAGAGTAGAAAAATCCTTTTTAAACGACTCCAAGTCTACGAAAATTAGAGAAAAAGATTCGGGAGTCACATTTGAAGAAAGGGAAGGCAAGGATAAGAACCCAAGGCACCCTTTCAACCTAGCCAAGGCTAGTTGCGTGATTTAGTCAAAGATTTTCTTATTTTAACCTAAAAATTTATCACATTTGGATGTACTATATGAATGCATACCCTAGACCTAGGAGGGTGTCGGGGGGTTGAAATGTATCTTCAAAACTTACTTGGTACCAGTCACATTAATTGTGACGCCCAATAAAGACTCTTCGAAGAAGTCACGAATAATGCAAGTCATGAGACTTGAAAGAAAGAAAAAGTAAAGAAAATAATAATCTACAAATGTGTATGACCTAAAGGAATGCATCATAATGGGTGCGGGGACTTATACTCGTGACTTTCAATGTTCCCTTTAATAGAGGGAATATGAGCGTGCTAAGGCTAGAAAAGCCAAACTCGTCCATATCCCATATCCAAGGGGGTAACTTCCTAGTCTAATCAAGCAAATGTACTAACCTAGGTCTAATACTTAGATGAAATGCAAGTCTAATGTTATGTTTCATACAAAGGGGTAAGTAACATACATATAAGGGAAAATATGGGGGAAGGGATATACGTATAAGGAGGGATGCAAAAAAATGATAAAAGACCCTAAAAAGGTGAAAATATGCATGAGATGAAGTGATTTTATCACACAATCATGATCTAACGTGCGGAGGTTTCCTGAGGGTCTAGCATTGGACTAGCCCTTGACTAACGTTCTCTCACAAGCATTGGACTCGTAAGAGCTCGAGGGGAAGACCATGACTAGCATTGGACTAGCCACGGTAACGTGCATTCCATCCACATAATCGGGTATAATACTAAAAACAAATAGACATTCAAAACACATAGTTTCACCTAACACGTAACACACAAGCATGCTTATCTAGATGCAAAGGCCTAGGAAAGTGATAAACACACAGGCACACACAAGCATATAGCACATAAGCCCTATCTATTACATTCGGGGGAAGCCTACTACAATCTAAGAAGGGAAACGGAGTAAAATAAAATAATAACCTAGCTATTACAACTTTGGCATTCAAGTGCCTTTCAAATGATCAAAATTGAACTAAAATAAATATACCAAACTAAAGCTAATAAAGCAAACAAATAAATAAGTGAAATACATAAATACACTTTCAAGAGGCATGCAATTAAACACGTAAAATCACATAGGGCACGTAGGGTCAAATAGAGTAAGAAATAAGGGATATGGTGTACCTCCCTTGAGTTGGAGCTCCAATGGAGTAAAATTACTTATTTATCCTCCAAAAAACAAAGAAAATGTCAAGGCATCATAAATAATCACATAAATGTAAAATTAAATCATTAAAAACATTTAGATGCCTAAATAGCCCGTATTAGCTAAATGAGGACCCAATTGAAAGGAAAAGAAAAGTTTGAGGGGCCAATTTGATTAATTTTCTCAATTGTTTGGGCCATAGTAGAACAAAGGGGAACTTGGGGGGTTAAAGTGCAATTTCCAGAAAATTTCCATGCAAGTTCATGCAAGTTACGAATAAGATTAAGCTTCTACAACTACTTCATATACTCTAGCAAACGAGAAAGAAAATCTGCTGCACTCTTTCCTCAAACCCAGATTCATTGAGCACAACTGATTAGATGTTTCCAAACCAACATCATAAATTCAGACTAAGCAACCAACTTCATAGTCACCACCATTCAAACAAGCAGAAAACTTAGCAAGATCTAGTGCAAAAAAAATCTGGAAACATGCAAAACTGGTTTGGCAAAACTGATTGTTTATTTTCAACAAGTATTCTAACATGATTCAAATGTTTTAGACCTACACAGGCAAACTCAACTCACTCATCCAATTTTCTCTCATCAAATAGGTAATGAGACCCAGTTGGTGGGCTGCTACAGGAAAGGAAACAACAAAACAAGAGCATGAAATGTAGCTTTCTTATTTCCCTACCCCAACTTAGATAGGTTTACATGCCAGTATTCGACAAGCTCTACTAATCTAACATTCAAACCAGAAATACCAAGCTTCAACTCATTGTCATTAACATCCCTAAGCATAATCATCTAACCCCCATAAAATCTGATTGAAACAGCCAGGCATAAAATGCAGCAAAAGTGTGAGAACCCGTAAATTCCCTAATAATTTTCCTAGGGTTTTCCCCTTTAATGGCATGTTTTCTGCATTTTCTGGCTTAGGAAATTTTTCCTGGTGAATTTTATGAGTAATTATAGTTTTTAGATGATTTTTCTTGCATTGGAGAGTTTTTGAAAAATTAAGGATATATAACGGACGTGGGACCCACTAGTGCGAAAAGTTCGGAAAAATTCGGCCAATTAGGTTAAGTTTCGGATACTGTGTGAAATTTATCGGGTGTTAAGAGATAAGTAGAGGTTGAGATGTGATTGATGTGAGAGGAAACAAAAGGATTGGCATGCATTTATGGAAGTGACAAGTGTCACCTTGTGAGAGGTGGAGACTTGGTGACAACTATTCACCTTTTTGACCTTTTTGACTAATTGGTTAAATATCTCAAAAATTAACCAAAATTCACTCTTTCTTTCACCATTGTGGCCGGCCAACCTTAAGGGAGAAAGGAAGAAAACCTCTTCAGCTTCTTGATTTCTTCTTGCTCCAATCCAATAACTCAACCATCTAAACTTGTTTCTACTCCATAAAATCTCTCCATTTAGTGCTAGTAAGTGATTTTGTGGAAGTGTTCAAGGAAGCTAAGGTGTCCTACAACTCTCCCTCTCTTGTGTTCTAGGTGAGTGGTGATTGAACTTCCTCCTACACTTAATGAAGCTTAAGTTGTGCTTAGTGGTAGCTAAAGTGCTGAAATTTGTGGTTTATTTCTTGGTTTGAGATGAATTGGTGAAGTTTTGAATTTATTGATGATTTTTCTGGTTTAATTTGATCATGATGTTGTGGCTGTCCATGATGGTTGGAAATGATGTTTAATGACTCTAGTAGGTGTAAATGATTGGTAATTGCAACCAATTTTGGATTTGGAAGGAAATGTGAAAAGTTAGGGTTTCATAACCCCCTTTTCTGTCTGATTTTGTATCATATGGTTAGAGGCCGAATTGGCCTTTTCTTAAAACATAAAAGTTGTAGGTATTTATGTGTTTGAGGTGCCTGTAAAATTTCAGGTCATTTGGAGTAATGTAGAGTGAGAAATATCGAAATTACTATTGCTGTTCTGGGTTCATCAGGATGGCAGAACTGCGCCTGTATTTGGCTGTTTTGACTGGAATTGCTTTGGATTTGGTTGTTGAGGTCTTCTGATGAAATGTAGCTTGATGTCCTAGCTACCATATGCCTTTGGAATTTCGGAATTTGGACCTGTATAGACTGAGTTGTACTGATTACAGCAAAATGCAGTTTGCAAACCTGTTATTGCGGTTCTGGTTTGGTATTTTGCATATTTGACCTAGTTGTGCTAGGAATTGGATTGAGTGACCTTATACATTATTGTAGCCCTGTTTCTTAGTTTCGAAGCGGTGGGTCTTGGACCCTCATCCGATAATCGTAGTGAAATCGGTGCCATTACCGCAAAATGAGGACAAAACTATTTTTTTAGGGGCCAAAGCTAGTTACATTACCAAAAATTTCTGGTTGCCTATGATGCTTGTATATGTTTATAAAACCCTATTGGGGTTGTGATTGGCATTGTTTTATGACTCGTTATTGAGTCTCATTGTACTTGTTTGCGTGTTCTAGGGCGTGACGGTGGTTCACGACGCACTTTTGACCACGGTGTATGAAACATCACTTACTTGATTGGTGAGTATACTACTCACTTGAATGTTTATAATGTGGCTTTGCTAATATGTGATTGTGATGCCTTGAAGGCTTGTTTGGCTATTGGAAATGCTTAAGGTGAGGGTGTACTTGACTGCCCTCATCCCTTTTATCCTATTAATGACTGTTTCATTGTTTACCGTTGCACTTGCTATATGAGATATTGAATTCCATTCATGGGAAACTATTTGGGTGTCGGTTGGACGAGTATCCAACGGCCCTACTGTGTTACTGAACTCGACCCCGTTGGTAGTCGATTGAATCGAGCCAGTGTGGGTTTGGTCGTGAAAATTGACTAGCCACGGGGACTGAAATGGGAATCTTGTGGTAATGAGACCCTTGGTTCCGGTGTACTCGAGTATCACCAAAAGCTACTGTTTGGAGTGCGGGCCCGATTGGGGTATGTCGGGTGGAAGGAACGGAAGTTAAGTGAGGTCTACGGTTGGTTACTCGTAAGCATTGACGGAGGGTCAATGAGGTTGGATCAAGAATGCAAGCATGGAAATGGGCTCTTGAGAGCCGTCCGTATCCTTTTACCGTTTTGTTTCATTCCTTAATTCTGTACTTTAATTGAAAGGTCATGCTATATGCTCTTTGTTGCTTATGTGGTAGTAACTCACTGGGCTTAAGCTCATTCCGTTCCATTTATTTTCCTTACAGGAAAATGACCACTTTTGGAAAAGATTGTGTTAGTTGGTTGTCAAGTTGAGCTCATGTAAATGCATCTTTGAATAGCTCTTTGAATGAAACCCTAATGTGTATTGGGTTCATTTTCTTTTGATTGGCAAACCGAACCTGTATATTCATGATGAATGGTTTTTGGCATGCCATTTGGTTGTAAATGTTAAATTTCAATGTATATATGTTGGATTGATGTTTGGTTGAACTCCGGATTCTGACGTGGCCGGTACTGTTCATCATCGGCTTCGATTTTCATTTTTTTTATTTTGTGATTTTGGCTTATTTGCGCGCATTGGTATGTTCCGGAACGTATTAGATGGACGTATACTGATTCGTTAGTCCTGGCGAGACCTGGGCAGGCAGTCCGCTAACCCCTTTGGTTCGCCTTAGGGGAAGGTGGGGCTGTCACAGGTGGTATCAGAGCCTAGGTTTGAATTAGCCTGGGTGTTATAGGAATGCTTGATCTGAGGGTTTATTGTTTACGGTCTTTAAGCTTATTGATGCTTATTTACACTTTTGGTGTAGGATGGACAGATCCAGTGGACCTAGTGATGGCCCTGCAGGCAAGCGACCCCGTGTAGCGCTCCCGATGATTAAGTACCAGATCCGGCCAAAGGGGGCCATTCTACGTTGGAGTCCGGCTAATCGCCGTAGACACTGCGAGTGCCGCCACACTTATGCTTACCCGAATGCCCTCGTTTTGGCGGTTGTGAAGGAAAGAAAGGAGCTGGCAAAAGCTAATGCCAAGCTTGAGGTTGAGGTGAATCAGTTAAGGGCGGCCAACGAGGGGCAAGTTAAGAGGATCGAGGATCTGAAGTATGATGTACTAGAGGTTGAGGATAGAGTTGATGATCTCTGTACCCAGCTTAGGGAGGCGCGTGAGCGCGAGTCTAGGAGGGCTCGAAAGGTGAGGAAACGAGTCGCTGCAATCCTGAACCTCTGTGCCGAGGTGGTGGAGGGAGTGAGCGACGAGGACTCCTGTGCGGGGTCTAAGGCTGGGGATGGATCCACTCCGTCGAGTGGGTCTCATAGCTCGTCATCGGTCTAGGTTGCGACTCCTAGAGTTGTTGTGGATAGTTTTGGTCTTGTATATAGGGCGGATAGGGAGTAGTGCCTTAGCTAATCATTTTTGTATGGCTAGATTAGCTACGTGTATATTTCTTTTGATAAGGCCATTCCCTTGGGGATTGTCCATGCTTGTACTTGACTTGACTGATTGTATATTTGTGTGTTGTTTGTCTTGTTTGTAATGTACATATGTGTGCTTGGGAAGTTTTGAGTATACTTACATGCATTGTTTTATATTGGTTTAGTATCATTGCCTGGATCATATAAAGTATGGAAGGTACCCGGAGTGGTCGGGGACGTGGGCGCGGTACTAGACAACCCACACCGGTTAGGGATACGGGGGAAACCTCTACTGGACCCAATCTTGAACCACAAGTAGACCCTAATATGCAAATAGCTGCTGCTATGCAGCAAATGACAAACTTACTGGCACAAGTAGTGCAACAACAAGGCCAGAACCCAAACCCTAATCCCGGAAACCCTGGTCACCATATCGAAAGCGAAGATAGAACTCTCGAACGTTTTCAAAAGTTCGCTCCGCCGAAGTTTGTTGGGGGACCCGACCCGGACATTGCCGAAAGATGGCTTGAAAAGATGGTTGATATATTTGCAGCACTACACTACCCTGACGAACGGCAGGTGACTTTTGCTGTGTTCCAGCTTGAGGGGGCGGCCCGTTCCTGGTCGAACGTAATCAGGCAGAAATGGGAACGGGAGCAGACACCTAGGACTTGGGTGAACTTCATCCGAGAGTTTAATGTAAAGTTTTTCCCTCCTCTAGTTCAGGAGAGGAAGGAAGACGAGTTTATTCGGCTCCGTCAAGGGGCTCAGACTGTGGCGGAATATGAGAGTCAGTTCACCCGCCTGTCCAAATTCGCGCCTGAGCTAATCATGACTGAGCAAAGGCGAATCAGACGTTTTATTCAGGGCTTGAATGTTGAAATTCAGAAAGACCTCACGGCGGCTCAAATCAATGCGTTTAACGAGGTTGTGGAAAAGGCCCAACGGGTTGAAAGTGCACGGTTGCAAGTCCGGAACTTCCAGGCGAAGAAGCGTGGCTTTCCTGGGAGTAGTTCTGGACAGGGTGAGAAGAGTACTCCCTCTAAATTTGGACGAGGAACGGGAGGTGGTCGACAATCTGGTTCTGGTAGAGGGATTCCATTCAGGGGTGGCCAAGCTGGGCGTGGACAAAGAGGAAATGTTCAGAGTGGCTCAACTTCAGCACCTCGCGGTCCCTGTGGGCATTGTGGGAAAGCAAACCATACCGAAGATAACTGCTGGAGGAAACAGGGCAAATGTCTGCGATGTGGAAGCGCAGACCACCAATTGGCTACTTGCCCGGTCCTGAAACAAGATGGAAAGGGAAGTCAACCACCGCCGAGGACCAATACTGGACCAGCAAAGGGAGACGGGTCCAAACCTAAAGTTTCAGCTAGGGTGTATTCCTTAGAGCCCCATCAGGTCCCAGAGTCTTCGGAGGTCGTAGAAGGTACGATCCCTATTTTCCACCGTTTTGCCAAAGTTTTAATTGATCCTGGTGCCACTCATTCGTTTGTTAACCCTGATTTCATGTGTGGCATCGATATAAAACCTGCTAGTTTACCATATGACCTAGAAGTTAGTACACCTACGGGAAATCAATGTTTGGTGACTAGTATGGTTTATAGGGATTGTGATGTATGGGTAGGTGAAAGAAGATTTTTAGGAGACCTGATTAGCTTATCCATTAAGGGGTATGATGTGATTCTGGGTATGGACTGGCTAGCCAAATATAACGCCCAACTGGATTGTAAAACAAAAGTAGTAGAATTTCGCATTCCTGGCGAGGCAACCTTAAGGTTGGATATAAGGGGAAGGTTAGCCTCATCTGCTTTGCTTTCAGGCATTCGAGTTAGGAAACTGATAAGTACAGGGGCGCAAGGATTTTTTACCTTTTTGATTAACACCCCTACGGATAAGTTAAAAGTGGAAGACGTGGCCATAGTGAGGGAATTTCCGGATGTATTCCCTGATGAGTTAGTAGCTTTACCTCCAGAACGGGAGATAGAATTCCAAATAGACCTGTTACCTGGAACCTCCCCTATCTCAAAAACCCCTTACCGAATGGCGCCTGCAGAACTTAAGGAGCTTAAGTTGCAATTACAAGACCTTTTGGAGCGGGGATTCATTCATGAGAGTGGGTCTCCTTGGGGAGCTCCTGTCCTATTTGTGAAGAAAAAGGACGGAACCTTGAGGATGTGTATTGACTATTGGGGTCTGAACAACGTAACAATCAAGAATAAATATCCACTGCCCCACATCGACGAGTTGTTTGACCAGCTGCAAGGAGCAGTGGTCTTCTCAAAGTTGGACCTCCGACAAGGATATTATCAGTTGTTAATTAGGAAGGAGGACATTCCGAAAACTGCCTTCAACTCGAGATATGGGCATTATGAGTTCGCCGTTATGCCCTTTGGACTGACCAATGCTCCCGCCGCCTTTATGGACCTAATGCATAGGGGTTTTTAAACCCTATCTAGACCGATTTGTTGTTGTGTTCATCGATGACATTTTGGTCTACTCTAAGACACGCGAGGAGCATGAGGAGCATTTAAGGGTGGTGTTGAAGACTTTACGGGAACATCAACTGTATGCCAAGTTCAGTAAATGCGAGTTCTGGTTGGAGAAAGTAGCATTCCTAGGGCACGTAATCTCCCACGAAGGCATTTCGGTGGACCCGGCGAAGGTAGAGGCCGTGACAAATTGGAAGAGGCCAGAAAACCCCACGGAAATTTGCAGCTTTCTAGGGCTAGGTGGGTACTACCGACGTTTCATTAAAGATTTCTCCAAACTAGCAGGACCTTTAACTGACCTGACGAAGAAGCATGGTCGATTCCTCTGGAACGCGCGATGCGAAACAAGTTTCAGGAACTAAAGAGAAGATTGACCACGGCTCCGGTACTGGTCTTGCCAAATGGAGTGGACGGGTTCGCGGTGTATGCAGACGCGTCGCGAGAAGGTCTGGGGTGTGTCTTGATGTAGAACCGTAATGTAATTTCTTTCGCCTCTAGGAAGGTAAAGCTTCACGAGCAGAATTACCCGACCCACGATCTGGAACTAGCTGCAGTTGCCTTTGCTCTGAAAAAGTGGAGGCATTACCTATATGGGGTGACCTTTGAAGTGTACTCGGATCACAAAAGTCTTAGATACCTTTTCTCCCAGAAGGAATTGAACATGAGGCAACGAAGGTGGATGGAATTTTTGGAAGATTACGACTGCACAATCAACTACCATCCGGGAAAGGCAAATGTGGTAGCAGATGCTTTGAGTCGTAAGGTGCAAGTAGCAGGATTGATGATCAAAGAGTGGGATTTATTAGAATCCGTGTATGAGTGGAGACCCTGTCTTGGGAGCCATAAGGTACTATTTAGCAATGTTGGGGTATGTTGGGTGGAAGGAATGGAAGTTAAGTGAGGTCTACGGTTGGTTACTCGTAAGCATTGACGGAGGGTCAATGAGGTTGGATCAAGAATGCAAGCGTGGAAATGGGCTCTTGAGAGCCGTCCGTATCCTTATACCGTTTTGTTTCATTCCTTAATTGTGTACTTTAATTGAAAGGTCATGCTATATGCTCTTTGTTGCTTATGTGGTAGTAACTCACTGGGCTTAAACTCATTCCATTCCATTTGTTTTCCTTACAGGAAAATGACCACTTTTGGAAAAGATTGTGTTAGTTGGTTGTCAAGTTGAGCTCATGTAAATGTATCTTTGAATAGCTCTTTGAATGAAACCCTAATGTGTATTGGGTTCATTTTCTTTTGATTGGCAAACCGAACCTGTATATTCATGATGAATGGTTTTTGGCATGCCATTTGGTTGTAAATGTTAAATTTCAATGTATATATGTTGGATTGATGTTTGGTTGAACTCCGGATTCTGACGTGGCCGGTACTGTTCATCACCGGCTTCGATTTTCGTTTTTTTTTATTTTGTGATTTTGACTTATTTGCGCGCATTGGTATGTTCCGGAACGTATTAGATGGACGTATACTGATTCGTTAGTCCTGGCGAGAGTTGGGCAGGCAGTCCGCTAACCCCTTTGGTTCGCCTTAGGGGAAGGTGGGGCTGTCACAAAAAGAAAAAGAGAAACTTGCGGCAAAGTAATCTAGGCACACGATCAAGTCATTCCATTGAGGTAGATAAATGAAACTAGACCACAAACCAAAGACATACAGCTTCACCTTGGTTCAAGCATAGCAAAAATATAAAAGAAAACAAGGAGCATCAAAACTACAAGCCCTTCCTAGCTTCTGGTTTACCGAAACTTTGGCAAATAAAATCACTCCAACACTGCAAACTTACTCATTATCAAACATTGGACCCCAAAGGAAAAGACAATGAAAGCGTCCGAACTAATGCGTATGGATACCAGCTTCAGTTAGAACAGTCGAAGTTTCTAAGACATAAAAAACTCTATTGCCGTAACAGACCTACCGCATTGTAGCCTGATGCTACATCGCATCGCATCTTACAGAGCATACACGGCATCGCCATCATACAGCAAATCATTCCAAACAAAAAAAACTAAGTCAAGCAAGAATTTCAGTCACCCGAAAAAAGAATCAAAATGAACAAATCATACAACTCTTCTTCGTTGGTTTCTTCTGCAGCAACTTATTCAGACATTTCTCGCAGTTTCAAATGCAAACCAACAAATTTATTACCCAAAATTCATTAAAACTTCAATACTAACATAACCCCACTGTAGGAAATTAGTCATTACAGATCAAACAAAGAACCAAATAGGTGAACATGCAACAACAGAGAAAAGAAATCAGCTTTCTAAAGAACCGTAGATGCATTTGTCAAAAGCTAACATCTTGATACTAAACTACAACCTAGGAACCAAAAATCAAACACACTACAGATCCTAACATATTAATCATGCAACGTAACAGCCAAAGATAACAGCTTTAGGCTAAAAATCATAACCAACAACATTCCTCCCATCACCTTCCAACAAAAATCCAGAGTTCCGAATACAAGCATGGAAAGGATATAACTTTAATAGATGGAGGGAGAGGAATATACCTGAACAGCCAGAAAAAGGGATTAGATTGGAACGATCTTTAGCAAACAACTTTGCCTCTCCACGATGATGGAGACTGACAAGGGCCGTGGGTTTCTTCTTCCTTAGTCACTTTCTTTTGCTCAGTTCCGTCTCTCTCCACCTCTCTCTCCTTTTTTCCAGATCCTTCCTCCCTCTTTGCTCCCCAAGCTTTCGCCTTTTCTCTTGTTTCTACCTCTCTTTTGTCCAGTATTTGTTCTACTCCAGCTCTCTATCTCGCTTGCCTTTCCCTCTGTTTCTCTTTTTCTTTCTCTCGGCCCTCCCAAAGCTCTCTCTTGATCTCTTGTTTTTTCTTACTCAACCAGCCGTCATTCCCCTTTTTCCTCTTTGGCTGCGTTTCTTTTCCCAGCCTTTATATATCAAGTGGAAGACCCTAAACCCTCATTTCAATGGTCACAAGGCAACCTCAGCTCAACCCTTCTCACTTGGCCATCCGATTGAATTCTTGCATGAAATAGCTTTTTCTTTCTTTTTTCTTTTTTTAGTTAATTAATAATAAACAAAATATAAAGAAACATAGCAACTTAAGTAAAATCGAATAAAAATGAACAAAACAGGGCATAAAAAATAAAAATAAAAATAAAAATAAAAATAAAATAAAAAAATGCTAAACTTTTTTTCTTTTTTTTTATGTATTGATTTTCCTCTTTTTTCTTTAATTAAATAACAATGAACTTCAATCTAAAATAACTAAAACACATTTTTTTGTGAATGATTTTCTTTTTCTTCTTTTTTTCTGATAAATTCTATGCTAAAATGACTTAAAAATAAAAATAAAAGACTAAAAGTAAATAAAAGCTAACATAAAAAATAAAAAATAAAAAATAAAAATAATAGTAAACAAAAAAAATACACTAAAAAATTTGGTGTCTACAATTACTTATTTACTCTCCAAAATACAAAGAAAAGGTCAAGACATCACTTTAATTAACAAATAATCATAAAAGATAAAAGTGAATCGTGAAATTGAATCAATTAAATCATATGAACAACCCACATTCAAGAAGTCAAAAGAATAAAAGACTTGATTGCAATCATTAACAAAGTTTAGGGACCTATTAGCAATTGAAGTAAGGACCCTATTGAAAGAAAATGAAAGCTTGTAGGGCCATGGTACAAATTAATGAAGAATCTGGGGTTAAAGTACAATTTCTGAAAGTTTTGCATGCAAATTATTCGAAGAAGAGTTTCTGCAACTTTCGTATGCTTTGCAACTTCAGCAATCCTTAAGCGGCCAACTTTCATAACAATTCCAAACCAAAAAACAACAAGCTCAACGTCAAATCGCCATTTCCGTCTCCCTTCACAGACATGTCTCACATAATCTCACATCAATTTGGAACCCATGGGCATCTCTCCTCATATAATCTCATGTCGTCAATTTGAGTCATGCAAAAAGAACACCGAGCAAGAAAAAGTAAACATAACAGATGCAAAACAAACCCGTCCAAATCTGTCAAAAAAAAAAACTCTCCTTTCTTTCATGAGAATAAACTATTTGGACAAGCATGGACTGACCGAATGTTATGCGAAAAACAGAAATTGATTCGTCCTTGGAGCTGAAGTCTTGGTTGGGCATTTTGTCGAACACCAAATGGGCACAAAAATTTTAGATAATCTCTGCTCAATCGAATCTATAACCCGCCCCAAAATTTTTACCAGCAACCCAAGACATTCAACCCAATCAATACATAACATGTACAATCAGACAATCATGAACAGCCAACATGAAACTTTGCCACCACAATCCACGGTAGACATGCTCCGAAAGGGGACTGAAATGTAAAAGAAAAGGTTGACTTACAGGGGCCTATCACAGTGACAGCTTACGGGCGGTAGTGGTGGAGTCCGACGTTGTGGTGGCCAGCAGTGGCGGTTCCAGTGAGCGGCGGCGGCTACAAGCTTCAATTCCTCTGCTGCTTTCTAGACCCTAGCCGCCCTTGGTTTTTCCTCTGTTTTTCTCTTCAGCCCAGCCGTCAACTCAATCCCTATACACGTTTCCTTGGTGAAGCTTTGCTGATGGCGTTGGCAAGGGATGGGAAGTCGACAGTGGGAGTAGAGTTGGCGGCGGCGCCGTTGACCTAAGCATCGGAGGGTTGGGGTTGAGCGGCGACTGTCGACGTGGTCATGGTGGACTGATGATGAAGGTGGAGGTGGTGCCAGATTGAAGGCTCTAGAGGCAGAGCTCGCCGTCCCAGGATCAAGCTCTCTTGTTGCTCTGTTTTCCTTTTTTTTTTTTAGACGAAGCTCCCTCCTTCTCCGTTTCTATTTTAGCCTCCCAGATCCTTTGTTGTTTTCCCTTTTTTCGTTTTCTTTCTTTTTTCTCCCGTCGCCCTTCAGATTTTTTTTTCTGGTTCCTCTAGCCGCCCTCTCTCAGCCATCCCCCTTTCTAGCTCTTTTCTTTTCCCTCTGCTTTTCTTTCCTAGCCTAGCCGTCAACTCCTTTTCCTTCTACTCTCCCTCTACCCTCTGTTTCTAGTTCTCTCCTTTGCCGAAGACCTTGTTTCTCTGTTTCTTAGCCTTTTTCTTCCCTTAATTCCTTTTCTCAAACCCGTAGCTTCCTTCTCACTCTCAGCTGTCCAAAACTATCTCTCAAAACCCTAGCCGCCCTTCTGATTTTCCTCTCCCTTGGCTCTCAACTCTCTCGGCCCTCAACCGAAGCCCCTTGCCTCTTCTTAAGCTCCCCATTTCCTCTGGCGGCCTTGTTCTTTTTTTTTTTTTTGGCCCTCCCCAATTCATTTTTGTTATTTCTCAAATCTTGGGCCACCAAATGTCTAACACCTAACCCCAATGCCTTGTTGTCCAAAACACAAGAGGGACACTTGTCCCAATGCATGACCCCCCACTTGCCATTTTCACTCTTTTTTTTCCTTTTTTTCTCTTTTTCCCATTTTCTTTTGTTTTCTGAAATTTAGTATGAAGACAAAAATAAAAAAGTAAAATAAACCAAAACAAAATAAAATAAAATAAACTAAAATTAAAAAAAACCCTAAAATTGAAACAAATGAAGTTAAAATTAAATTAATTAAACAAATAAAGTTCAAAATAAAAAATTTGGTGTCTAAAGTTTGACCCACTTTGTCTGAGTTTCGAATAAATTTAAGACAAAAACTTAGACACCAAATACTTACCTGTGTTATTCGACTGCAAACGACTCAAACGACTGATACTTTAGAAATGGGGATTGACCCCTTTGACAAAAAATTTAAAATGGGACTGACCCAAATAAGAAATTTAAAATTGGGACTGACTCGAAACAGGAAATTTAAAAAAAAATCGGGACTGACTCGAATAGGAAATTTAAAATCGGGACTGACCCGAGACAGGAAATTTAAAATCGGGACTGACCCGAACAGAAATTTAAAATCGGGACTGACCCGAGACAGGAAATTTAAAATCGGGACTGACCCAAGACAGGAATTTAAAATCGGGACTGACCCGAACAGAAATTTAAAATCGAAACTGACCCGAGATAGGAATTTAAAATCGGGACTGACCCGAGACATGAATTTAAAATCGAGACTGATCCGAAACAGAAAATTTAAAATCGGGACTGACTCGAGACAGGAATTTAAACGGGACAGACCGGAACAGAAAATTTAAAATTGGGACTGACCCGAGACAGGAAATTTAAAATTAGGACTGACCCGAGATAGGAAATTTAAAATCGGGACTGACCCGAGACAGGTATTTAAACGGGACTGACCTGAACAGAAAATTTAAAATCGGGACTGACCCGAGACAGGAAAATTAAAATCAGAACTAACCCGAATAGGAAATTTAAAATCGTGGGACTGACCCGAACAGGAAATTTAAAATCGAAATGCACACTAGTGGGACTGACCCATGTTTAGTGGCAATAAAGATGAAATGCACGCTAGTGGGACTAACCCATGTTTAGCGGCAATGAAAACAAAATGATCACTAGTGAGACTTACCCATGTTTAGTGGCAATGAAACATGAAATGCACACTAGTGGGACTGACCCACGGCTAGTGGCGATGCAAAATAAAATGCTCACTAGTTGGACTGACCCACAGCTAGTGGCGATGCAAAACAAAATGCTCACTAGTAAGACTGACCCACGGCTAGTGGCAGTGTAAATGAAAAATACTCACTAGTGGGACTCACCCACGGCTAGTGGCAGTATAAATGAAAATGCTCACTAGTGGGACTGACCCACGGCTAGTGGCGATACAAAATTGTAAGTCCCACAGACAACCAAGAGGGGGGTGAATTGGGTTGATTAAAATCTTAACCAAGTTTATGCACTTTTTCTTTAATGAAAATTTACCTTCCTTTTTAGTAATGATCAACCAAGTAGATTAGAAGACAATAGCAATATTGATCAGAGAAGCAAGTATAGATAAGCAATGAAGATTTTATTAAACAGAAAAGTAAGATAGGGAATCAAACCAAGTGTCTACCAAGCTGTCCTCAAACTTGAAGACCAAACACTAGGAAGAGCAACTTCTCCTTGATGAAAGAAGATCAACTAGATGTACAATGGAGGGAGCACTTCCTCCTTGCCCTAAGCCGCATTTAGTCAAACTAAGAAGTTTTACAATCACTCAGAAAACCCTCAACAAAGCTACACTAAAGATCCTTTTAACCACAAAAGAAATGCTCACCAGAAATTCACACCACTTTAAAACAAATCTAGCTTTGGAGACTATTTTCTAGCTAAAATATCTCTTGAGATCTTGTAAACAAAGTGTGCAAAAGTTCCTACTTCGTTCAGACCAGTTTGATTTTAAAGGGAACCAGAAATGGGCTTCATCAATGCTTCCAACGGATAGAAGGCAGCTGAAGAGTCAACTAGCCGTTGGGGCTGTCGGACGTTCGACGATCAAATCATCGTCCGATCCAATCGTCCGAAAACAGCCAAGTTGACGTTCGGACGTCCGATGCGTCTTGATCGTCCGACAGCACAGCGTCCGATCGTAGGCAGAGAGTTGGCAAGTTATTTTGGAATTTTTCGGACGTCCGATCTGGTTGATATGCGTCCGAGGTGTGCGTCCGATCCTTCCGGACGTCCGATGCTCCCATATGAGCGTCCGACAGAGCTTCCTTCCTGATGTTCTTCATCCTTTCGGTCGTCCGACAGATTCCTTTCGGCCGTCCGACCTGATTGTCCTGTTTTGGCTTCACATTTTGGTTGTTTTGCTTTTGATGACATATTCGAACCTGATTCTTGGATAGACAAAAACACTTGTTTTCGAAGAAGGTTAGATAAACATTTCAAAGTGCCAAGAATGACACACAAGACACACTTAAAAGACAGTATCTTTGATCGGAACAAAACAATTACTAAATTCATTTATATTATTTCAATCTTGTTTGCCACATCCAAAGCATCGTAGACTGGAGTCAATCAGACATATGCTTTCCTTGTTCCATCAGGCCTGATCAAAGTGTTCACTTTCTTGGTCTGTATAAACGAACTTTTGTGATCATCAAAACCAAGAATAACATTCTCCCCCTTTTTGATGATGACAAAACAAAAGTTTGAAATGAAATTTGATGATTGCAATGAAAACTCCCCCTTTCAAAATAGACAAGAACTCCCCCTGCCTTAGTGAATCATAAAAATTTTGAAAACCTCCCCCTCACTAGACTGCCCAACCGAGTTTAGACAATTATCCAAAAACATGACAATTAAGCAACTCACAACCAACATATCACCAATTCAATCCATCAGCAAAATCCAAATTTAATTAAACCATCAATCAATTCAACATATCCAACATCATCAAATCCTCATCAAATCCAACATATCAATCAATTAGTATATCATTTCCATTCTCCCCCTTTTTGTCATCACAAAGGGCAACCAATTACATCAACACATCAACACATCCACAAATACATTCATCAATGAAAACCAAAAAAAAATTCATTATATTCACACAATTAGAATAGACAAACAAACATCCATCAAGACAGTACTTAAACATCCATCAAAACAGAACTTAAACATTCATCAAAAACATACCAAAAGAAACTTAAAATATCCATTACATTACATATTCATTGTTGAATACCACAAACACATAAACGAGACAAACAACATGCAAATGTCCTAAATGATGAACTAAGTGGATCCAGGTGTCCTCCGAGAGAGCTGATATTGGTCAAGATCCTCCTCTTCAGTCTCTTCATCATCTTCAGCAGCCTCTTCAACTGGTGCCTTGCCTTTATCTAATGTAGAGGTGCCATGAGGAGTCACAGGGGTTGAAGAACCAGGATCCGGAATTGATGAACTTGGATCAGTGGGGTGTGACTCTTTGTCATGGGAAACTTCCTCAACCACAGGTGGAGGAAAAAGAAGATTCTTTTTGTCAAGAAAGGCAGTTTGTTGCTCAGAAGACATGGTGAGCATGAGACCATGTTCTAGAAGAAGAACATGCTGTTTGAGTTCTTGAAGAAGCTCAATTACTTCATTACTGGAAGAGGAAGATGCTTTAGTGGCAGACTTTCTAGGGTGAATGGGAGTGAGTGAAATGGGTGAAGGATCATGTACAGTCTTAGACCTCTGTTCACTAGATGATGCCCCCTTATATGCCCACAGATTATCTTTAAAAACAAGATTTTTTCTTTCAAAATATGCTTTGGTAAAGGCATAAGAAGATGCTTCTTTGGGACAAACACCTAGAATTGGAACTTTGTAAAACTCAAAAATCTTTTGAAGAAACTTTCCATAGGATAGTTTTCTTCGAGAGTCAGTAGCATAGCGAAGTAAAAACTTGCACATAACAAAACCAAAATCAATACGAATTTTTTCTCGAAAACAATAAAATAGATACAACTCCATTTTGTTTGCATCAGTTCTGTGCCCATCAGTGGGCACAAGCAGGTTTGAAATGATGGAAAAGGCAATTAAATTCACAGGGGCCAGATCATTCAATTTAGCATCAGCAGGTGAGGAAAAACTTCTTTTGAAATAGGTTAACATTTTTGTCCCATCAAAATGATTTGCAGCAGTAGGAAGCTCTTCATAGGAAAAGAAATTAGCAACCTTATCTTTGCATAAACGTTCAATGGTAGTATTCAAAATGGAATTCACAACATCAGAATCAAAGATTATGTCTACCCCATTTACCCTAGACATGATCTCAGTTTGGTCAGTTCCTTTCCTAAGATTGGCAAAAAATTGATGCAGCATATCAGGATAGTAGACATTGGGCATGGAAATCAGATGTGACCATTTCTGGAAATCAAATAGACTCAGAATGGACTCTAACCCTATGGAGCGAAATTCAGAGGGGTTTACAGTTCTTTGAGGGATGACACCCTTCTGGGATATCCAGGCGTATTTGTCTTTCGCAGCATCATCAAAGAATGGAGGGAGAGGGACTGATTTAGGAGGCGGTTGAGAAGAGGTCCCCTGTCCAGATTCTGGTTGAGAAGTGGGTTGTGGAGTAGGCCGTGACATTTGACCCTTGATAGCTCCCCTTTTGAAGCGTTTGGATGTCCGTTTGACAGTGGGAAGATCCTCATCCACATCCCTGAGTGGATGCTTGCGTCCGGCAGTAACTTTTCCTCCCCTTAGATTCACCATTGCGCGAAATGTGTGGAATGAAGAATGCAAATGATGCACACAGCAGTAGGGAAGTGAATCGAACAAAAATTTTGGAACAAAAGACCTTGTACAAGATTTGACAGAGCGGTTATGAGAAGGTAGGGTTTTGAGAAAAATTTGGGAATGTGCGAAGTGATAGATGATTCTGTGAAATGATCAGGAAAAATGACTTGCAATTGACCAGGAACTGTTTTGGTTGAGTCAATTTGGGAATGGGAGCTTCAAAATGGTACGAATTTGGGAGTGAGGGAAGGGAGAGTTTTCGTCCGATAGAAAATAGAATAGGAAGAGTCTGAGGCAATTGAGGAAGAAAGTTGTTTTTAAAAAATGAGCCGTTGCTCTGTCGGACGGCCGAACGAAGTTGTGCGTCCGACAGATGCGTCCGAACAAGCGCAATCTGGAAAATGGCTGAAGAACATCATCGGACGTCCGTTCATCTTCTTTCGGACGTCCGAAGACCCAAAGAAAATTAAGATGATTTTTCGATTATTCCTAATTTTGATCTTAGATGAATGAACTGTTCTAATGGCAAAGCTTTCGTAAAAATATCAGCAAATTGATCTTTAGAACAAACATAATTTACACATATTTCACCTTTTTGAACAAGATCACGAATAAAGTGATGCTTTATATCTATGTGCTTTGTCCTAGAATGATGAATAGGATTTTTGGTCAAATTGATAGCACTAGTATTATCACAGAATACAGGCATGCAGTCATACAACAATCCAAAATCATTCAAAGTGTGCTTCATCCATAGAAGTTGAGCACAACATGCACTAGCGGCAATATATTCCGCTTCGGTGGTAGACAAAGAGATTGCACATTGTTTCTTGCTAAACCAAGAGACTAAACAATTTCCAAGAAAATGACAAGTTCCACTCGTACTCTTTCTATCCACATGACAACCTCCAAAATCAGCATCCGAATAACCATATAGAGCAAACTCATTAGATCTAGCATACCAAAGACCATAGTCTAATGTACCTTTCAAATACCTAAAAATTCTTTTTACAGCATTCAAATGTGATTCTTTTGGACAAGATTGAAATCTAGCACACAAGCAAACAGCAAACATAATATCAGGTCTACTTGCGGTTAAATAAAGTAGGCTTCCGATCATACCTCTATAATGCTTTTCATCCACATGATTACCTTCTTCATCTTTGTCAAGCTTTGTAGAAGTGCACATTGGAGTTCCAACTTGTTTTGAGTCCTCCATGCCAAACCTTTTCAGCAATTCCTTGGTATATTTTGCTTGATTTATAAAAATTCCCTCAAGAGCTTGATGTATTTGAAGTCCAAGGAAGAAATTTAATTCTCCCATCATACTCATTTCAAATTCACTTTGCATAGTGGTGGAAAACTCCTTACATAGATACTCATTAGTAGCACCAAAAATAATATCATCAACATATATTTGCACAATAAGAAGGTCATTCAACACTTGCTTAGTAAAAAGTGTGGTGTCCACAACACCCCTTTTGAAACCATTTTCAATCAAAAAACCACTTAGTCTTTCATACCAAGCTCTAGGAGCCTGTTTTAGACCATATAAAGCTTTAGATAGTTTAAACACATGACTTGGAAATTTTGTATTTTCAAAACCGGGGGGTTGATCCACATATACTTCTTGATCAATAAAACCATTTAAAAAGGCACTTTTAACATCCATTTGAAACAATTTGAAACCTTTGAAGCAAGCAAAAGCAAGTAGCATTCTAATAGATTCTAATCTAGCTACGGGAGCAAATGTTTCATCAAAATCGATTCCTTCTTCTTGTGCATATCCTTTAGCAACTAATCTGGCTTTATTTCTTACAACAACACCTTTATCATCCAACTTATTTCTAAATATCCACTTTGTGCCAATGATAGGTTGATTTTGAGGTCTATCAACAAGTGTCCAAACTTCATTTCTCTCAAATTGATTGAGTTCCTCTTGCATAGCCAAAATCCAGTTTTCATCCTTTAAGGCATCATTGATATTTTTGGGTTCAAAAAGAGAAACTAAAGCAAAATTGTCAATCAATTTTCTAGATGAGGAACGAGTGTTTACCTTCTCGGATGGATCACCAATTATCAGCTCTTTTGGATGATTTTGGCTGAATTTCCAAGCCTTGGGAAGATCTTTGAGTGGATCATCATTTTTGTCTTCATCTTCCTCTTCTTGATCATTATGAACTTCATTTTCCATTTCAGTTGCTGCTGGTTTAGAACTTCCTTCATTTCCAATTGATAACTTTTCCATTCCTTCTCGAACACCTACATCATCATCCTCACACGAACTTTTGGAATTATCATCATTGGTTTCATCAAAAGTTATATGTATAGCTTCTTCAATCACAAGAGTCCTTCTATTAAAAACTCTATATCCTCTTTTATTCTCACAATACCCCAAAAATATTCCTTCATCAGATTTTTTATCAAACTTACCAAGATGTTCCTTTAGATTCAAAATAAAGCATTTACAACCAAATACTTTGAAATAACCAACCGTAGGTTTCTTATCAAAAAACAGCTCATAAGGGGTTTTCTTTAAGATAGGCCTCAAGAGAATTCTATTCATCACATAACATGCAGTGTTTACTGCTTCAGCCCAAAGATATTTAGGCAACCTACATTCATTCAACATAGTTCTAGCAGCCTCTTGGAGAGTCCTATTTTTCCTTTCTACAACACCATTTTGCTGTGGAGTCCTTGCAATAGAGAACTCATGTGTTATACCATTATGATCACAAAATTCTGGAAAACCACAATACTTGAATTCAGTCCCATTATCACTTCTAATCCTAACAACTTTTAACCCAAGCAGATTTTGTACTTTAGCAAACAATGAAGTAAAATTCTTGAAGGCATCATCTTTATGAGCAAGAAATATCACCCATGTGTATCTAGAATAATCATCCACAATCACAAAACAGTATTTCTTACCACCCAAGCTAGAGATTTGAGTAGGGCCAAATAAGTCAAGATGCAAGAGTTCTAAGGGTTTTGAAGTAGATACACACTTCTTTGTTTTAAAAGAAACTTTTGTTTGCTTTCCAAATTGACATGCATCACATATTTTATCCTTTTCAAAACTGATTTTTGGCAAGCCTCTAACTAGTTCCTTTTTCGAAATTTCCTTTAGTAAGTCCATGTTAAAATGACAAAGTCTTCTATGCCACAACCAAGGATCTTCATTTGAAGCTTTAAGACATTTTAAGCTAGAAGAATCAACTTTATCAAGAATCACAATATATATGTCATTAAACCTCTTACCTTTGAACACAACATTATATTTGGAATCAAGTACAATGCATTCATGCTTTTTAAATAACACATACAAGTCTTTATCACACAATTGACTAACACTAAGTAAGTTATAACCTAAGTTATCAACTAAGAGCACATTTTGAACAAATGTTTCACCATTCTTACCAACATCACCTATTCCAATTGTCTTAGCTTTCACATCATCACCAAACGTCACCTTTCCACTTGATTTTGATTTCAGCTTTATGAACAAAGAGGGATCACCGGTCATGTGCCTTGAGCAGCCGCTATCAATAAACCATTTGGACTTGTTTGATCCTTTTTCCTGAAAAGATAAAGTGTTTGGTACCCCTTTTTAATTTTTGGGTCCATAGTAGTTAGCATTGTATCTAACTAACCACATGCATTTCATCCCTTTGTTCAGATTTCTTTTCACATAGCAATTTCCATTCAAATGCCCTTTTTGACAACAAAAGTTACACATAATGGAAGAGTCCTTAACATGTACTGGTTTGACATATCTCAGTCCACCTCTTCTATATGTTGTGAATCCATGTGCAATTTTGTTGTGTGCAAATGTTCTTTGAAAAGCAGTAAGATGGGTAGATGACATGTTCCTTTTGAAAAAGTCCTGTTTTCTAGCTTTCAAAGATTCATCCAAGTTGTCCATTCTTTTCTTCAAATCACCATGTCTTTCCTTCAGCATTTCACAAGTATTTGTCTTTCTAACAAGCTCATTTTGAATATCACATCCAGCTCTTACAAGACATTCATTGTCAGTCTTTAGTTGATTATTTTGTTGAAAGAGACTTGTATTTTCTTGAATGAGGAAAGCAATTTTCTGTTTTAACTGCTTGTTTTTATCATAAGATTCCTTCAATGCATTATGCAGTTTTTCAACAAAGGATTCAAGATCATCATCTTCATCATCATCACTTTCGGATTGAGAGTGAGTGAAAGTTACCTCATTATTTCCAATAGCCATGAAGGGCATTTGAGCTGATTCTTCTTCTTCTTCAACTTCCCCTTCGGAGTTGCATTCATTCCAAGTAATCTGAAAGTTGTTGAATCTTGGCTTTCGATCAGCTTTTCCATCTTTCATCTTCTTCATGGGGCATTCATTTGCATAGTGTCCAATCTGTCCACATTCGAAGCATTTGTCCAACTATTTCTTGTTGAAATCTTGTTTTCCTTTGTACTTTGCGATAGATGGCTGATTCTGGAATTGATTGTTAGGTCCTCCCCTTCTAAACTTTCTTTTATTCAAGATTCTTTTGAAGCCTCTGGTGATAAGAGCAAGATCATTATCATCACCATCCGAGTCTTCATCATCCAGGTGAGTTGGATCATCTTCACCTTGAGTAGTCTTTAGAGCAATGTTTCTCTTTGCTCTAGCATCCTCTTCCTCCTGCACTTTAGATTTCAGTTTCAACTCATAAGAGGTTAGTGAGTTAATGATAGATTCCATAGGCACAGAACTTAAATTCTTAGCCTCCTCTATTGCAGTCACTTTATTTTCTCATTCTTTGCCCAATGCATTGAGAATTTTCCTGTTCTTCTCTCCCAAGGTGTACTCTTTGCCCAAGGCTTCGAGATCTTTGATCAAGTCAGTGAACCTGCAATACATTTTGTCAATATCCTCAAGAGGTTCAATTTTAAATGATTCATATTTTGTGACCAAGATAGCCTTTTTCTGTTCCTTCACGTTGTCACCACCCTCATGGATTTCTCTTAGTTTATCCCACATTTCTTTGGCCGATTTGCAGCCTTTTACTCTAATTGATTCATTTGAATCTAGGGCACTATAAAGAACATTCATGGCCTTGGCATTCAATGTGAGGTTAGTTCTATCTTGAGCATTCATTTCAGCTCTCGTTTTTGGCCGAAGCAACCCTGTATCTGCATCAAGAAAGTTAGCTTCATGCGGTCCTTCACTCACAATAAACCATAGTTCAATATCAATAGATTGCAGAAAGATAATCATTCGTTCTTTCCAGCTAACATAGTTGGAGCCACTGAACATGGGAGGCCTAGTAACAGATTGCCCCTCAACAAACATAGCATGACTGGTTGTCATCTTTACTCCAAGCCGTTAGAGCTTAATCTCAAGGAGACCAAGCTCTGATACCAATTGTAAGTCCCACAGACAACCAAGAGGGGGGGTGAATTGGGTTGATTAAAATCTTAACCAAGTTTATGCACTTTTTCTTTAATGAAAATTTACCTTCCTTTTTAGTAATGATCAACCAAGTAGATTAGAAGACAATAGCAATATTGATCAGAGAAGCAAGTATAGATAAGCAATGAAGATTTTATTAAACAGAAAAGTAAGATAGGGAATCAAACCAAGTGTCTACCAAGCTGTCCTCAAACTTGAAGACCAAACACTAGGAAGAGCAACTTCTCCTTGATGAAAGAAGATCAACTAGATGTACAATGGAGGGAGCACTTCCTCCTTGCCCTAAGCCGCACTTAGTCAAGCTAAGAAGTTTTACAATCACTCAGAAAACCCTCAACAAAGCTACACTAAAGATCCTTTCAACCACAAAAGAAATGCTCACCAGAAATTCACACCACTTTAAAACAAATCTAGCTTTGGAGACTATTTTCTAGCTAAAATATCTCTTGAGATCTTGTAAACAAAGTGTGCAAAAGTTCCTACTTCGTTCAGACCAGTTTGATTTTAAAGGGAACCAGAAATGGGCTTCATCAATGCTTCCAACGGATAGAAGGCAGCTGAAGAGTCAACTAGCCGTTGGGGCTGTCGGACGTCCGACGATCAAATCATCGTCCGATCCAATCGTCCGAAAACAGCCAAGTTGACGTTCGGACGTCCGATGCGTCTTGATCGTCCGACAGCACAGCGTCCGATCGTAGGCAGAGAGTTGGCAAGTTATTTTGGAATTTTTCGGACGTCCGATCTGGTTGATATGCGTCCGAGGTGTGCGTCCGATCCTTCCGGACGTCCGATGCTCCCATATGAGCGTCCGACAGAGCTTCCTTCCTGATGTTCTTCATCCTTTCGGACGTCCGACAGATTCCTTTCGGCCGTCCGACCTGATTGTCCTGTTTTTGCTTCACATTCTGGTTGTTTTGCTTTTGATGACATATTCGAACCTGATTCTTGCATAGACAAAAACACTTGTTTTCGAAGAACGTTAGATAAACATTTCAAAGTGCCAAGAATGACACACAAGACACACTTAAAAGACAGTATCTTTGATCGGAACAAAACAATTACTAAATTCATTTATATTATTTCAATCTTGTTTGTCACATCCAAAGCATCGTAGACTGGAGTCAATCAGACATATGCTTTCCTTGTTCCATCAGGTCTGATCAAAGTGTTCACTTTCTTGGTCTGTATAAACGAACTTTTGTGATCATCAAAACCAAGAATAACAAAAATGAAATGCTCACTAGTGGGACTGACCTACGGCTAGTGGCGGTGCAAAATGAAATGCTTACTAGTGGGACTGACCCACGGCTAGTGGCGATGCAAAACAAAATTCTCACTAGTGGGACTGACCCACTGCTAGTGGCAGTGTAAATGAAAAATACTCACTAGTGGGACTGACCCCCGGCTAGTGGTGGTGCAAATGAAATGCTCACTTTTAGGACCGATCCACGGCTAGTGGGGATGTGAATGAAAGGCTCACTAGTGGGACTGACCCACGGCTAGTGGCGGTGCAAATGAAAAAACTCACTAGTGTAAATGAAAATGCTTTGACAATCGGTCAGTGGGATTAAACCCGAGCCTGCCGTGATGAAATTTGATTTAATTTTTGATTTTTGATTTTTTTTATTTTTGAATTTTTGAATTTTTTTGAATTTTTTTGCTTTTTTTGACTTTTTGATTGATTTTTTTTTTATTTTTGAGAAACTTTCCAAAATAATTTGCCCCAGTATGATGAATTAGTCAGTGAGATTAAACCCGAGCCTGCCATGAGAATTAGTCAGTGGGATTAAACCCGAGCCTGCCATGATAATCGGTCAGTGGGATAACACCCGAGCCTGCCTTAGTTGCACAAAATTCAAACCCAACGGGATGTTGGCGGCACAAAATCCAGGCCCAAAGGGATGTTGGCGGCACGAAATCCAGGCCCAACGTGACCTTTGTGATGTTGGCGGCACGAAATCCAGGCCCAACATGACCTTTGTGATGTTGGCGGCACGAAATCCAGGCCCAACGTGATGTTGGCGGCACAAAAACCAAGTCCAATGTGATCTTTGTAATGTTGGTACAAAATCCAAGCCTAACGTGATGTTGGCAGCACAAAGTCCAGGCCCAACGTGATTTTTGTGATGTTGGCAGCACAAAATCCAGACCCAATGTGATGTTTGTGATGTTGGTGGCATCAAGTCCAAGCCCAACTTGACGTTTGTAATGTTGGTGGCACAAAATCCAGGCCCAACGGGATGTTGGCGGCACAAAGTTCAGGCCCAACGTGATTTTTGTGAATGGTCAGTGGCATAAGACCCAATCCTGCTTTTCGTTGATTTCAGCCATAAATACCTGCACAGGGGGCTTACCAAAGTATGACATGTACTTAAATTTCATGAAAAGAGCAGCGTGATTGATTTGAAAATGTATTATTTGATTCTTGGACCAGAACCTCAAATGTATTACAAAAATGTGCCCCAATGTGAGCTTATTTTGCGAAATCTCATAAACAAAAATTTGCCCCAGTATGGGCCCATTTTGCAAAATCTCTCAAATGAAAATTTGCCCCAATGTGGGCCCATTTAATTGCAAAAATTTGTTTGGATGACTCTCCATTTATTTGAACAAAGTAAGAAACTATGTTTCCTAGCAGAAAATTTCATGATAAATCTCTCGAAATAATACCAAATTATAGAAGATTTCTTCCTCACCTTAGCATCGATGCTTAGAGTAATGGGTCACCACTTCTTGTTAGCACGTCTTTCTGGACCAATCGAGTGATCTTATTTCTGATTTTGAGGTGGCTAATGAAAATGAGAAGTCAAGATTTGTCTTGTTCTTGTGTCCAAAATTGTATGTAATCCGTTCAACATCACATCTTAGTGAAAGCAAAGAGTTTGTCACCCTTATTTCTTAAGAAAACTTAGTCAACATTTAAGCTTTATAGGCTTGCAACTTATGGATAGAAATGATAGCTAAACTTGTGAAAACTGGTTATGCCTTTATGATGACAAATGATTGATGGATTTCTTATGAGGATATTCCTCACTTTGGGTTGTCATGAAGGATAAGTCAGCGATGGACTTTTTGAGCTTGTAATGTGGTTTGAAATGATAGTTAAAGAAATAAGATTCTCAAGAACATTTCACCGAAAATCGCATTTGTGACGGCCCCACTTCTCCCTAAGGCGAACCAGAGGGTTGGCGGGTCGCCTGCCCAGCTCTCGCCAGGACTCACGCAAGCAAACCGACCAATAATCCACGTATAACTTAAATTAATACACATTTCAACCTCCGAACATGCCCAACTTTTTAACGATTGGAATATTAAAACACATTAACTTCAGAGATAATATTACCATTAAACATCCCAAACGTTCACTCTTAAGTACATCTCCGACTAGCTCAACACAAACAACAAATATACATTACAAACCACACAGTAAGTTCATAAAGCTCAGATAAATTCATACAGGCCAAATCTTAGGGTTTGCACTTTCCAGCTTCAAGTGACAACCCAAAAACAAAGATACAAAGACGATTCGAAACAACATTTACAATAGCTAAAAGCAGACTTCAAAACATCCGAGTGCCTAAACCTGCTAAGGAAAACAAATATCGTGTGGTGAGCTAAAGCTCCGTGGTGCCCAAAACATGCATTCATATAACCAAATAGCAAATAATAGTTCCAAGCATAAATTCACAAATAGGAAAGCGTATAACAGCACAAGGTAGGATACAGGGGCTCTCAGGAGCCATTTTCCCCGCACTTGATCAAAATAACCGCAGTTGACTCTCCGTCAACTTTCACTAACTAAAGTCCATGTAGATTCATTATTTTTTTTCTTAACACGCTCCAACCAACTTACTCCCCCTACCGGGCCCGCACGCCGCACGAGAGAGTTGGTATTACTCGAGTATACCTTTGTATAAACTAGTCGAGGGATTTACCCAACGATGTCACAAAACTAGTCGAGGGATTCATCCAACGACGTCACAACACGCTTTTACCAAGTCAGGATAAGAGGCCCTCCCACCCTAAGGTGTGGTACATTCCCCTGCCTGGTAGTTTAGTTGACGAGTCCACGCTCCAGTCAACAATTGCAGAATATTCGAGAAAACATTTCAAGCAAGTCACCACTCGAAAGGCTAGTGCGATAAAGTACACACTGCCACTTCGATGGTTCAGGAAAACCATTTTCCAAATATCACATAACAAGTCAAGAAAGCACTTTAACACTTTAGTCATAGAACAAGCATGGGCACTCACCAAAAGTGAAGCTGGGAATCGAAGTCCACGTCCTCGCTAAACCTTAGAAATCCAAGTTTTAAATCTATAAGTTTTACTTAAAAAACTCTTGTTTTATATATATAAAAGATTATCTTGTATAAAACTAGTTTATTTCCTCGAAACAAATCAATAGTTCTTTTTGAAATTAAGGCTGGAAAAGGACTAAAATGTTTCGTGTGGTCTCTTTTTAAAGATATTTCCCTTCTAGAGGGCAAACTAGAACCAAATTAGTTCAAACAAGTTTTCTTGCCGAACAAGCTCTTTATGTCTTTTATTTGAAATTATTCAAATCCAGTGTTTTTAGCAAATTTCTTCTTAAACAACTAGTCAAGGATAATTTCATGAAAACTTAAAGTTTGGAAGCTAATGCAATTATTCCCTAAAGATACTAAAACTAGGTTAAGCAAAGAAAAGCATTAGCTAGTCGGCAAGGTTTTTAAAAGTCCCGATATATAAATTTTAATATCAACGTACTATACTCAATGTATATAACTTAATATTAAAGCCAAATATCCCCACAAGTCTTGATTTAAAGGTACTTGAATTCAAAAGACTAAAACGGACTTCACAATTCCAATTCATTTGCACATTGTATTCCACGTTGCCAATATAGCTAAAACACAATTCAAATATAAATTTCACTAGGGCTTCATCAATCATTAGCCCTAAGTCTCAACAGATTTCATTCCAAACAAAATTCAACAAAGGAAGTCCAAGGTATCAAAACAATTCCAAATCACAAACCAGGGACCTTCCAAGTACATTTCAGCCAACCACTTGAACAAATTCACCAAAAATTAAATTCTTGCAAAAACTACTCAAATGGCCAAGAGCTTCATCAATCATTAGCTCTTGGTATCAAACAAACATTCCTTGCCACAAACAACAAAAATTTAACTCAAGTATAGAAGATAAGTCACGGCTAGCTTACATTCAAATAACTCTAGAAGTTCATATTTTCTTTTCTTGCTTTGATAGTCAAGAAAAATTCTAGCAAATGTCAATTCAAGATGTCAATTAAATCTCCATCTCTTACTTGCTAAATACACTAAACATATAGCTTATAGTCTGCTCAACTTAAACTAAAACAAATAATACACGAATCCAGAAAATAATCTCACTAAAAGTTTCAACTAGTACGGCTAGCAACCATGTACAAATTTTCCAGCAAAGATACTTCAAAATTTTTAACAAGGTTTTTATCCTTAGCTTGCTTTAAACACTAAACACTTAACATGCAAAAGAAGATTATCCAGCCACAAACTACTCTTAACATCCAATACGAGAGTCTTAGCTAAAAATTCGAGAGAAACTAGTTAAATGTTCAACCCAAAACAAAAAGAAAAACCACAGCCAACTTGACTCCCAAATAATTCTAAAATTCAAAATTTTCTTCAATTTTTACTTAATTCAACATGAAAAAGGTGATTAGCAGGCTACAAGTAAATCTTAAACATTCCATATGAAAATCTTAGCTAAAATTCAAAGGAAAACTAATTAAATGCCCAACCTCTTCTTTCGGCCGCAATTCAGCTTTCTTTTCTTTCTCTTTTTTTTTATTAAACACGACTCATCTCAGTTTCATGCATGATCAAAATAATTAACTATCAATCAGTTTGATCCAATCCAAGTGCGGACATCATAAAAAAAAATCATCCAACAAGAAATTTCATTCCAACCTACTCGGTTGACATGCATACATCCAGATTTTGTTTTCCTTCAAATTTCTGGTTTACACACTGCTAATAAATCTCATGCAGGGCTTAATCATCCAGTATTTAGTTAGCTAAACATGCAACCAAGTGAGAATCAAACACTTTCCAGCAAATTTCATACTAAAATACCCATACAATTCCCAAAACAACTCCATCGGCTAAGCTGGAAAATTGGTTTAGCAGTCCTGCAACTTCCAATAAAAATTTCCAGCCATGCAACCGAATTCCTGGCCATAAAGTTCACATGCAACACCAAATAAAGAGCTATCTATCAGATTGGGTCCAAGACTAAGCTCAGATCATCACAAATTAGCAAGTTAAAGCTGAAATTCCAGCTCAAGCTCTCGGCAATTCCGATTCCTTCACAACCAGATTTCTTGCAACTCAATTTTGTCATCCAACCGCACAACCCCACATGCATGCTTATTGTGGCGACCCCACTTCCCCCTAAGGCGAACCAGAGGGTTGGCAGGCCGTCTGCCTAGCTCTCGCCAGGACTCACGCAAGCAAGCTAGTAAAATCTTTCCAAAGTATAACCTAATCTATTACAACATGGTTTCCTTCCAAATAGGCTGATAACTAAAACCACATTAACTTCAGAGATAACAGCACTACACGATAGCTAATCGTCGATTCTTAGGATACCTTTCCAACTACAACCCATGAAACAAAACATACAATTCAAATGCATTCGTACAAGCCAAGTAACAAATTCATACAAGCCACATAACCAATCTAGGGTTTGCATTTTCCAGCTTCAAGTGGCAACCCTAAACAAAAGCGACATTGTTTAGTACGAATTACAACCATACAAAGTAAAAGTAGAGTTCAAATCTTTCTCAAGTGCCAGGACCTGTCAAGGAAAACAAATAACGTGGGGTGAGCTAAAGCTCAGTGATGCCCCGGAACATGCAATCACATAAATCAGACAGCGAGTAATAATCTCAACAAAATTAAACAATTAGGAAAGCGTATAACAGCACAAGGTAGGATACAGGGGCTCTCAGGAGCCAGTCTCCACGCTTGATCAAAATTTACCGCAGTTGACCCTCCGTCAACTTTCACTACTTACGGTCCATGTAGATCTTTTTATTTTTCTTATCTCCGACCAACTTGTCATACCCCTGTACCGGGCCCGAACGCCAAACAAGAGAGTGGTAATACTCGAGTATACCTTAATATAGACTGGTCGAGGGATTCACCCAACGACATTACGTCCAACACGTGGTTACTAGGTCAGGATAAGAGGCCCTCCCACCTTTAAGGTGTGGTACATTCCCCTGCCTAGTGATTTAGTACTTGAGATAGGATAACAGGCCCTCCCACCCTTAGGTGTGGTACATTCCCCTACTCAGTACTTAGCACATGAGATAGGATAAGAGGCCCTCCCACTCTCAGGTGTGGTACATTCCCTACTCAGTGCTTAGCAAGTGCAAGCAGGATGTTCACGAAAACATTTCACACAAGTCACCACTCGAAAGGCTAGTGTGATAAAGTACACACTGCTCACTTCGATGGATCAAAAACCATTTTCCAGTTTTTACATATCAAGTCAAGAAAGCACTCTAATCAAGTAGGCATAGAACAAGCAGGGACACTCACCAAGAGTGAAGTCACAAGTCAAGCTGGGAATCAAAATCCGCATCCTCGCTAAATCCTAGAAAACCAAGTTTTAAGAACTATAAGTTTTCTATTCAAGTTCTAGGTTTATAAATATAAAAGATTCTCTAGTATTTTCTCAAAATAATTCGACAATCCACTTAAGATTAAAACTAGTAAAAGTAGCAAAATATTCCGTATAGTTTCCTTATGTTACTTTTCTTTCTAAAGATGTAACTAGAGCTACTTTACTTGAATAAGTTTGCTTGCCGAACAAGTTTTCCTCTGGAATAGCTAGCCAGGACAATTTTTAAAGAAAGAAAAGGAAATAGAATAAAACCTAGGGTTTTAAAAACTAGTGGAATCATTTTCTAAAAATGGTAAAGCTAATTTAAGCCAGGAAAAAAAATAACTAGTTGACAATGTATTTCAAAATCCCGAATTTCTAACGTTATCATATAATACTAAATTTTATCGTTCCATACTGGTGTAAAATATATTTAAATAGCTTAATTAAAAATTGCTCAAGTTCACAGGGCCAAAATGACTTCACGATTCCGATTCACAAGCACATTATATCTCAGATTTGCTAATATAGTAAAATCACATTCAACCAGCAATTTCACTAAGGCTTCGTCAATCATTAGCCCTGGGTTTCAACAGATTCATATCTGATTAAAATTAAACAAATGACCAAGGGTTCGTCAATCATTAGCTCTTGGTATCCAACAGGCTCATATCATATCACAATTAAACAAATAAATTCAAGGCCTCCAGGCAATTCCATCAACTAAACCGCAAGGGTTTTATCCACCAAGTGAAACTAATAACATGTAATTCCAGCAATTAATTCCATTAAAAATTTACTCTTGTGCAAATCACTTAAATAGCCAAGAACTCAACCCAAAAACATGAAGAATGTCATGGCGACTTAACTCTCAAGCAATTCTAAAAATTCAGATTTCTTTCTTCTTCTATTTTTTTTTTCTTTCCACGGCTCAACAACCACATGCATGGCTATCTTACGATATTATAAAGTGCAATCAACAAGTATAGGATATTTTACAGCGAATCAAACTTTAATGTAACAATCTGGAACCCAAAATTTGCAAAAGAAATCTGGAAAAATTCTTTCTTCTTCCCTCGGCTAAGCTGAGAAATTCCAGCACTTTGCTTCAACATTTTTGGTCAATTCAACCAACAAATCAAGTGTTTCACAACTATATATCTTATAAGACTTTAAAACAACATATTTCATGCATTTCCAAGCATTATTTCTAGAGAAAAAATCCCAAAAACAACTGCAAATTCCAGTTTCACTCCCTCGGCAAATCACATAAATTTTCCAGCACTTAGTTGGTCTTAAATCCGAATTTACCTCGGTTGAATCATTGTTTTAAGTACCCAAAACTAACATGCAAGGCTACTTAATGAAATTACTATCATTTCTAGTTCAGATCAAGTTCGGACAGCAACTATAAACATCCACAATTCCAGAAATTCATTCGGCTATTCTCGGATGATCTTGCATGCAGTAGATTTCTTGTTTCATTTTTATTTTCTGATTTAAACCAACCAATTAACTGCATGCAGAGCTTAATTATCTTGTTATTAACTAGCTAATCACAATTATAAGCTCAAAACATCAAGATTAAACCAAGTAAAGCTGCTTTATTCCTAATCAGTTCTCGGCAACCCATTCTTGCACACATCAGAATTTCTGTTCCTAAATCTCCCATCCAAACGCACAAATCCCACATGCAAGCTCTTAAACACTATCATCTACCTCTAATTAACTTACTCTAGCTCAGATATTACCTCAGCTAGACTCCCAGCTCCCTCGACAGTACGCTGAATTTTCTTTCTTTCCTCTCGGCTCACGCACAAGGCCTAAAGTGCTGGTTCGATTGCAGTAGTTGCGGCTGTTGCAGGCGGTGGAGTTGGTGGTCGGAACTGGTGAACTGGTTGCCGCTGGTGGAGGTTGAAGAAACAGAAGGAAATGGCCAGCTCGTGGTTGAGATGAGAGAAATGGTGCAGTTCACTCCCTCGGTCAGAACTGGAATGTTGCAGCTTGCTCTCTCGTCGGTGATACTAAGGCCACGGCTCTCTCTCTTTCTCTCTCTCTCTCTCTCTCTCTCTCTCTCTCTCCTTCGATGATCATGAGGTGAGGTGAAGTGATGGTGCGAGGTGAGAGGGTGGAGAGTGAAATGGTGCGCGGTAGGAAGAAGGTTGAGTGTGGAAATGGTGAAGATTGCATCCGGCTGAAGGGAATGGCTATGTTATATAGAGTTTGTCCGAGAAAGTGGTTGGTGGTTGCATGGATATTTTCAAAATAGTGGAGGCTATTTCGGCTTTTTCACATTTCTCCTAATTTCTACTCGAGTCCTCAATTATAACTTAATTCCAAAAATTATTCCAAATAAGATTTAAACGCCTACTAGTATTCTACCCTCGCAAAAATTCAATTATCGAAATACAACGTCCTAAAAATAATTATAAAGAGCTTTAACCTAAAACATTTCGTCTTAACTCTAGTTCCCCTTAACACCTAACATTATTAATACTTAAAGTTAACTATTGAAATCAAGGAATCAATATAAAAGCAAAGACACACTCCACGGCAAGAATATTAACTTGACTTGGCAAAAATTCAAATAATCTAATATTTTGCACAATTGAATTGTTTGTAGCATAAAAACTATTTTTACGTGCTTATTTAAGAACAAGTAAGAATAAAAATGGAGTTTATTAAAAGTCTAAAATGCAAGTACAATACATACATACATTTTATTTATTATTATTATTTTTTTCCATACTTATTTAAGAACAGATAAAGATAGAGGTGGGATTTATTAAAAGTCTAACATGCAAAAGAAATATGTAACTGTATATTTAGTATTATTATTATTTTATATATATATATATATTTTTGAGGTTCACACACTTATAAACAGCTTCATCAACCTATAAACAACTCATCTATGTCCAGAAATTACCTCAGCTTGGAGTACACACACACGACTAGCAGCAACAAAAATATCCTCCCTCTCGGCAATCCAGAAATGCCGCCTGCTAGCTCTTCCTCTCCCTTGCTCCAACTTGCGACTAGGATGGAGGAAGCTTGGTTCTCAGACCCTTCACCAGCTCACGGATACAAGGAAGAATGAGCAGCAGGTCTCTCTCTTCTTTTTTTTAGCTTACGGCAGAAAAGAAACGAATGAGAAGCTCGGCTCTCTCTCTTTCGGTCGTTAATTCCAAAGGGCTGGTTATTCACGCCTGATGGTAGAGAAACAAATGAAATGAGGATATTGTGGTGAATGATAGTTGTTGTAGTCGAGCTGAGTCGGTTTTATAATGGCGGAAATGCTGAAATGAAACATGGAGCCTACATGCTGAAATTGTTTGCAATTGAAGACTGTTCTAGGAGACTCCATGGCTGCATGGTGAATTTGAAATGGAGATAAGGCTAATTTGGCCTTTTCACAATTCATCCGAATCTCTACTTAAGCCCTCAATCCTAAACTAATTCTAGAATTTACCCTAAAAGAAATTTGATAACCTACTAACATACTAGTCTCGCAAAACTTAAACTATCGAGATTCAACGTTCTAAGCGTAATTATAAAAAGTTTTGACTTAAAACGATTTCGTCTTAATTCTAGGTTCCTGCTAACACCTAATGTTAATAACACTTAAAATTAGTTATTGAAATCAAGGAATTAATAAAAAAAAAAACAACAACAACACATTCTGCGTCACTAATTATTAACTTAACTTGGCAAAAATTCAAATAAACCTAATATTTTACACATTTGGATTATTTGTGACCTAAAACAAATTATTTTTGCACACTTATTTAAGATCAAATAATAATAAAGTTTATTAAAAGTCTAAAATGCACATGCAACTCGTACATACATGTATATATGTATATCTATATTTTTCAAGGTTCTCACAGCATTTCTTCCCAAAATTGCTCCTATTTTGAACTCGAAGATCTTGGACTTTATTTGACTTTCATCATTACTCAACAGGGACTTCAACATTGAATCTTTTTGCATTTTTCTTTGCATTTATTTCGCTCGCTTTTTTCCTCTCTCTTCTTCTTTTTTTTTTAACGGCATCCTTGCGGGTTTCACATGACAAGCACTGTCAAATTCACAGCTAATCAATTCAGAAGTACATCTAAAAAATTTCTTGGCATCAGTATATGAGCATTACTTGCCAATTAACTAGAAAATTTCTTGACAGAGATTTTGCAAAGAACAGAAGTCAAGACTTTCGGCTTTTGTAATTAGGTTTGGTAGGGTGCTTAGAAAAGTTAAGGCTTGAAAGCGGATTTAAGACGTGGTTTAAATGATCTGAGATCGTGTTATTGTATCAACCCTATTTTAGGGTTAAATCATAACTTGCCCCAATTTATTCTCAATTGAGGCTCTTTTTCTCTTTCATTTTTCTCTTTTCTTTTTTGTTTTTGATTTTTCCTTCGGCCTTCTGCCATTCCTTTGAAATTTTTCAAAATTTGCCCCAGTTTATACTTAACCGAGGTTCTCTTTTCTTCTTTTTTCCCTTTTGCTTTTGTTGCTTTAGCACTTTTCACCTCTTGGGACTTTTCTTTTCTTTTCAACTCAAACTTGCCCCAGTGTGAAGGTTTGCGATCCTCAGGGGTTGCCAAACGAAATATTTTATTCTGAAGGTTCAAAAAGGAATAACTAGGGATAGAATGTTTGACTGAAAAAGAAGAGGGCCTGACTTTTTGTTCCGTTCCTTACATTAACTCTGAAAGGAAACTTTCATTAATGCGAAATTTCTTGCATGTATTTGAATTAATTAACTGAGGATGACTCTCGTTCATCCATATCTGTGAAGCATAGGTGATTTGCCGGACACTCCTCCTTCTTCTTTTTCAAAATTGAAACCCAGATATTGATGGTAGGATCAAATTTCCCCCCATTTAGGGTTCTCTCTTTTGGTTCAGCATTTTTGCCTTTCCCTTTTTCTTTTGAAAAATTCTCCAATCTCCTTCCCCAATGTGAGGTGCGATCATAGGTGCTTTGAAAAGAACCACCCATTTTAACTCAAACAAGGATGCAAGGGATAAATAGTGTTTAGGTTGTAGAAACGATGGCCAAAGTATCATTCTTACACCTCAGGACAACCAAAGTAACGAAATGGTCATTGAAAATCCACTCCCATTTTGATATCTAAGAATTTTCCAATGTAGGGTAGTGATCACTAAGGCTCTTATTTGAAACGAAATTATTCTTTCAAAGGCTCAAATGGGAGAGCAAATGATAAAATTTGTATAGGTAGAGAAACGAACGCTCGAAGTGTCATTCCAAATTTTCAAAACAAACAAGAATAATGCACATTTTTGCTTTCACTTAGATGTGAATTGAATATAATTAGGTACAGTGGACATTTTTCAAGCAAAGATTGCCCCAATTTGCACTTTATCAGTCAATGTGACTGATTTTATTTTGGGGTTAATAGCAGTGGGCAAAATATGAATTGTACAGTGAAGGAGAAAAGGTATCTCATTGGGCCTTTTGAGTGACCACTTTTAATTTTGAGCACTCTTATTGGATAACTCGGATCACCAATCTAGTGTACGTAAGGATTTTAGAAGGCAGACACTTGTGCATTTTCAGGCTGGAGGTTGAGAAAATCTCAATTTAGTTTTATTTCTTAAAATTCATTATGAAATCTCCAATGAGCAAAAGAATGAAATGTACATGAATATATACAAAACAATAATTGTCTAAAAACCTTATTGCTGAAAAAGTTTAAAACAAAATTTTTCGTTCAATTATAATACAAATGAAAAGAGAAAACTTCTAAAGAGCTCCACATATATACTTTTTGTCTCCTTTTCTTTTGGAAAAAATGTATTAACAAATAATCAAATAAACAGAATTTCTCTTTGAAAAACAATTACAAAGTCTCTCAGAGGCTTTAGCGTAGCGCTTCCAGATAGATTATTTATGTTTTCATTGTAGGATCTGTCCAAGAATCAAATAATACTTGCAATTTTGACACTTTATGAGATCAGAATTGTCATCAGATATAGAAAAATATTTTTTTACCTTATTGAAGCATTTTTATGAATGCAGGGGAGGAGGGAAAACAAAAGAAAAATACCCCGAGTTAGTAAGCAAGAATATAAAATCGGTATGCATGTCCTATGGGGGAGCCCTTTTTATGCCAAGAGTAGGCCTAACATGAAAATGCAATCCTCTAGGATAGGCACCATACAATACCTGATGAATCCGATCAACTGATTGAGTGAAAAAATGATTTGAAAAATTTGGCCAATTGGAGTGAGAAGAGACATTTGTTTTAAAAATGAGGACAAAGTCCGAATGAATTGCTTGCTTTGGTCAACACATAAAATGATGTGTAAAAGAGCCTACTCTTGAAAGGATTGCAATGTCTTGACTAATTTATTCAGTGAACCTTAGACTTAAACCCTAAAGGGGAATAAGCGGGTCAAAAGGATAGGATGAAATTGATGATTTATTCAAAATTGATTAGATTACCTTAAAAAGGGTAAAATAGTCAAATGTATTGAATGAAATTTGATTTATCCAAAATTGATCGGGTCACCCTAAAAGGGGTAAATTGATCAAATGAAATTGATGATTTATTCAAAATTGACTAGATCAACCTAAAGAGGATAAACCGGTCAAATGAATTGAATGAAATTGATGATCTCTTCAAAATCGACTCGATTGCCCTAAAAATGGGTAAATTGGCCAAATGAATGAAATGGATTTAATGATTTATTCAAAAATGATTAGATTGTCCTAAAATTGAATGAATTGACAAAATGGATTGGATGAAATTAATGGTTTATTCAAAAATCGATTGAATTATCTACCCATTGGTAGTTTCAAAAAAATCATTGCAATGCATTAGTCTATGAGCCTCCTAAAATCAAGATTTGGCCTCTACATTTATCGTCTCAACAGTGAGGAATCATTTGTGAACTTCTTCAAGTTAATGTCCTTTACACAAGGGAATTTCTTACCAATTTTGTTTAAAATGGCCAAAAAATGATTGTTAGATGCCCATATTCCAATGTGCAAAAATTGTTTTGCCGTCTTTGAAAAGATCAGATCCTACCTTACCTCGTGCACTACCCTTTCGGATAGTACAGGAAATATAAACGTGCAAGTCTCATTGGATTATATATCCGAGACATAGGGCGGTTTCTTCCTAACACGAGATTCCCTAAATGGCATTCCCTTCTAAGGTGGATGCATGATGCCAGTTTATTAAAGCGCGTAAACATGTAGTATACAAATGAAAACGTGACCTAAAGAGACCCCTTTTGTATGCCGGGGTGAGCCTAATATGACATGTATTTATGCTGAAAATGCGAAGCATTGAATTTAAACGTGTCACATCAAATAAGGTAGGCTCCTAGAGAGTACCATGCCAGGACTCTTATTTTTCTAGGGCTTATGAATGCAATAGAGACAAAAAATCAAGAAAAATTAGTTCAATCAGATAAATACATATAACACATTTGTAGCAAAACAATACAAAGATGTAAAGCAATAAAAGTAATTGAGGGTTGGATCCCTCCCCTCGTGAATGATGTCCCTAATAGGGTGAGGTAGACTCTGTCCTAGGTGAACTATTATGGATGCATGAGGCTTGGGTTCACTAATGCATCTAGACTTGATAAGCTCAGGTCCCCGAGCCTTCAGACTTGGAAACTAAAGGTCATCACTCCCAAGGTTCCTTGTCGGTGGCTTGAGCGGTTCCCCAGACATTGCTACGCACACGTCGTGTTACGGCTACATGTCTGAGTGAATCTATAAAAAATCCTCAAGCTTCGACTAAAAACTAAAGGCTATCAGCCCAAAGCTTAAAGCGGAAGATTGAGTGACCCCTCGGATCATGCTACGCATACGTCGTGTCACGATCACACGTCCAAGTGGGTCGCCTAATCCTAATAGGATGGAGTGGCGTGACAAGCCACTAAAAGAAAAAAACTGAGGGATAAAAAAATAAAGCGTATGCACGTATGCTAGTGCTCACGTTTGGAGGGGAGGAATTGAGGACCAACGCGAGACTCTAGGGTAAAATCCCCCCACCCAAATGTAATGCAAAGCGCGGGATCACAAAAATAAACCATCCATCCATCACATCAATCGTACGCAAATAGGCGAGGGAGTGAGTTGATACGCGTGAAATGCAAAAATCCTAAAAATAAAAAATGCAACCCTAAACATCCAAATGCGATATATGAAAAGGTTAAAAAAAGAAAAAGATTGCCTAAATCAAATTTGCTCGGACTCTCAAAGTCCCGAGTGGAGTCGCCAACTGTCGCGCTCCATTTTTAATAAGAAAAATAAAAGACGAATTTAGAAAAATGGATTTTGATTCAATTGTTGATTGGAAAATGAATTTTTGATTTTAAAAAGAAAATGAAAAACATGGGTCTAAATGGGATTTGAAAATGCGACGATTTGACCCAAAATATAGTTTAAAAATGGTTTTTGAATGGAAAATGGAGTCGCCACTTGGTATAGAGTTGAGGTGTACCAAGTCATCTAAAAATGAATTTTAAAGGAAAAAGTAGAAAACCCTTTGTAAACGACTCCAAGTCTATGAAAATCAGAGAAAAAGATTCGGGAGTCACATTTGAAGAAAGGGAAGGCAAGGATAAGAATCCAAGGCACCCTTTCAACCTAGCCAAGGTTAGTTGCGTGATTTAGTCAAAGATTTCTTATTTTAACCTAAAGATTTATCACATTTGGACATACTATATGAATGCAAACCCTAGATCTAAGAGGGTATTGGGGGGTCGAAATTTCTCTTCAAATCTCAATTGATGCCAATCACATTGATTGTGGTGCCCAATGTGGTCTCTTTGAAGAGGTCACGAATAATGCAAAAATATGAGACTCTAAAAAAGAAAAGGAAAATAAAATAATTATACAAATATATGTGGCCTAAAGAAATGCATCATGTCGGGTACGGGGGACTAATGTTCGTGACTCAAATTTTCCTCTAATAGAGGGAATACGAACGTGCTAAGGCTAGAAAGCCAAACTCGTCCATATCCCATACTCAAGGGATTTTCCTATCTAATCAAGCAAATGATCTAACCTAATTCTAATGCTTCAATGAAATGCAAGTCTAATGTCATGTTTCATACAAAGGGGTAAGTAATATACATATAAGGGAAAATATGGGGGAAATGATATACGTATAAGGAGGGATGTCATGCAAAAAAATGATAAAAGACCCTAAAAAGTGAAAAAGATGCATGAAATGAAGTGATTTTATCACACAATCATGATCTAACGCTCGAAGGGCTCCTAAGGGTTTAGCATTGGACTAGCCCTTTACTAATGTTCTCTCACAAGCATTGGACTTGTGAGAGCTCGAGGGGAAGACCATGACTAGCATTGGACTAGCCATGGTAACGTGCATTCCATCCACATAATCAGATATAATACTAAAAAGCAAATAGACATGCAAAACACATAGTTTCACATAGCACGTAGCACATACGCATGCTTATCTAGATGCAGAAGCCTAGGGAAAATGATAAACACATAGGCACACATAAGCCCTATCTATTACATTCGGGGGAAGCCTACTACAATCTAAGAGGGGAAACGGAATAAAAATAAATAAAATAATAACCTAGCTATTACAACTCTGGCATTCAAATGCCTTTCAAATGATCAAAATTGAACTAAAAAATAAATATACAAACTAAAGCCAACAAAGAAAATAAATGAAATAAATAAATAAATAATAAAAATAAAAAAAAAACATTCAAAAGGCATGCAATTAACACGTAAAGTCACATAGGGCACGTAAGGTCAAATAAAGTAAGAAATAAGGGATAAGGTGTACCTCCCTTGGAGATGGAGCCCTAACGGAGTGACATTACTTATTTACCCTCCAAAATACAAAGAAAAGGTCAAGGCATCACTTTAATTAACAAATAATCATAAAAGATAAAAGTGAATCGTGAAATTGAATCAATTAAATCATATGAACAACCCACATTCAAGAAGTCAGAAGAATAAAAGACTTGATTGCAATCATTAACAAAGTTTTGGGGTCAAAATTAAAGAAAAATAAAGTTTAGGGACCTATTAGCAATTGAAGTAAGGACCCTATTGAAAGAAAATGAAAGCTTGTAGGGCCATGGTACAAATTAATGAAGAATCTGGGGTTAAAGTGCAATTTCTGAAAGTTTTGCATGCAAATTATTCGAAGAAGAGTTTCTGCAACTTTCGTATGCTTTGCAACTTCAGCAATCCTTAAGCGGCCAACTTTCATAACAATCCCAAACCAAAAAACAACAAGCTCAACGTCAAACCGCCATTTCCGTCTCCCTTCACAGACATGTCTCACATAATCTCACATCAATTTGGAACCCATGGGCATCTCTCCTCATATAATCTCATGTCGTCAATTTGAGTCATGCAAAAAGAACACCGAGTAAGAAAAAGTAAACATAACAGATGCAAAACAAACCCGTCCAAATCTTTCAAAAAAAAACTCTCCTTTCTTTCGTGAGAATAAACTATTTGGACAAGCATGGACTGACCGAATGTTATGCGAAAAATAGAAATTAATTCGTCCCTGGAGCTGAAGTCTCGGTTGGGCATTTCGTCGAACACCAAATGGGCACAAAAATTTTAGCTAATCTCTGCTCAATCGAATCTATAACCCGCCCCAAAATTTTTACCGGCCACCCAAGACATTCAACCCAATCAATACATAACATGTACAATCAGACAATCATGAACAGCCAACATGAAAATTTGCCACCACAATCCACGGTAGACATGCTCCGAAAGGGGACTGAAATGTAAAAGAAAAGGTTGACTTACAGGGGCCTATCACAGTGACAGCTTACGGGCGGTGGTGGTGGAGTCCGACGTTGTGGTGGCGAGCAGTGGCGGTTCCAGTGAGCGGCGGCCGCTACAAGCTTTAATTCCTCTGCTGCTTTCTAGACCCTAGCCGCCCTTAGTTTTTCCTCTGTTTTCCTCTTCAGGCCAGCCGTCAACTCAATCCCTATACACGTTTCCTTGGCGAAGCTTTGCTGATGGCATTGGCAAGGGATGGGAAGTCGGCAGTGGGAGTAGAGTTGGCGGCGGCGCCGTTGACCTGAGCATTGGAGGGTTGGGGTTGAGCGGGGACTGTCGACGTGGTCATGGTGGACTGATGATGAAGGTGGAGGTGGTGCCAGATTGAAGGCTCCAGAGGTGGAGCTCGCCGTCCCAGGATCAAGCTCTCTTGTTGCTCTGTTTTCCTTTTTTTTTAGACGAAGCTCCCTCCTTCTCCGTTTCTATTTTAGCCTCCCAGATCCTTTGTTGTTTTCCCTTTTTTCGTTTTCTTTCTTTTTTCTCCCGTCACTCTTCAGATTTTTTTTCCGGTTCCTCTAGCCGCCCTCTCTCAGCCATCCCCCTTTCTAGCTCTTTTCTTTTCCCTTTGCTTTTCTTTCCTAGCCTAGCCGTCAACTCTTTTTCCTTCTACTCTCTCTCTGCCCTCTGTTTCTAGTTCTCTCCTTTGCCGAAGACCTTGTTTCTCTGTTTCTTAGCCTTTTTCTTCCCTTAATTCCTTTTCTCAAACCCGTAGCTTCCTTCTCACTCTCAGCTGTCCAAAACTATCTCTCAAAACCCTAGCCGCCCTTCTGATTTTCCTCTCCCTCGGCTCTCAACTCTCTCGGCCCTCAACCGAAGCCCCTTGCCTCTTCTCAAGCTCCCCATTTCCTCTGGCGGCCTTGTTCTTTTTTTTTTTGGCCCTTCCCAATTCCTTTTGGTTATTTCTCAAATCTTGGGCCACCAAATGTCTAACACCTAACCCCCTTAGATGCCTTGTTGTCCAAAACACAAGAGGGACGCTTGTCCCAATGCATGACCCCCCACTTGCCATTTTCACTCTTTTTTTTCTTTTTTTCTCTTTTTCCCTTTTTCTTTTGTTTTCTGAAATTTAGTATGAAGACAAAAATAAAAAAGTAAAATAAACCAGAATAAAATAAAATAAAATAAAATAAAATAAAATAAAATTAAAAAAAACCCTAAAATTGAAACAAATGAAGCTAAAATTAAATTAATTAAACAAATAAAGTTTAAAATAAAAATTTTAGTGTCTACAACAGTTGGTATCAGAGCCCTAGGTTAGAGATCTATATGGGAGACATATTAGATACTCAACCCTTAAGACCTGAGACCGGATAATTAAGTTATACTTGGGGCACAATAGTGATTGGGTTAGGCATGCATAAGCGACATCCGAACTCGATAGTGATTTAATTTCTAACTCGAAAGGTGTGATTATTTTGCAGGGATGGAAAACGGAAATGGAACCCCAGCAGCTAATGGGAATGGCCATGCTAATGGTCACGTAGAGCCTCCTAAGCCTATTTACTACCGAGCTCTAGGTGGGGGAGCTCGTGTGCGCTACTCGCCTGCTACTCGATACCCCTGATGTGCTTGTAGGGTAACCTTTGCTTACCCAAACCATGTTGTACTGGCCTTAGACGACGAGCATCGTCAATTGGTGGATCTTAATCGAGATTTACAGGCTGAGGTGGATGAGTTTAGACAGATGGTAGGTGCTCAGGGCGAGAGGATTGCTGAGCTCGAGGAGGTACTAGAGGGAGAGGTGGCCACATCTACTGTGGTTCGTGAGGAGCTCCAGAGTACTAGAGCTCTACTTACTAGATTAGGAGAGGAGGTCCGTGATCGGGCTTCCGGGATCCTGACTGATGCTATTAGGCTAGTGGATGAGGCGTGGGTGTAGTCCAGAGTTCTGAGGAGGAGGAGGATCCAGAGGAGGATCTTGAGAAGGAGGTTCCACCCGGTAGTCCTACTGTGGACTAGACCCTAGTGATTGTGTGACGCCCCGAAAAAAAAATGTGTGTGAGAACCCGTAAAAACCCTAATCTTTTTCGAGGGTTTTATTTCCTTTAATAGCATGTTTTCTGCATTTCCTGGCTTAGGAAATTTTCCTGAGGAATTTTTATGAGTAATTATAGTTTTTAGATGATTTTCCTAGCCTTGGAGAGTTTTTGGAAAATTAAGAATATATAATGGACGTGGGACCCACTAGTGCGAAAAAGTTCGAAAAATTCGGCCAATTAAGTTAAATTCCGGATACTGTGTAAAATTTATCGGGTGTTAAGAGATAAGTAGAGAGTGAGATTTGATTGATGTGAGAGGAAAGAGAAAGATAAGATTGCATTTATGAAGGTGACAAGTGTCACCACTACATTGGTTTTAACTTAAGAGTTACTATTCACTATTTTGACCTTTTGACTAATTGAGTAAATATCTTCAAAAATTGCCCAAAAATCACCATTTCTTCACCTTGGATGGCCGGCCCTCTTGTGCTAAGAAAGGAAGAGAACTTCATCAATTTTCAAGCTTCCATTTGCTTCAATCTTCCAAAACAAATGCCTAAACTAGATTCCACTCCATAAAATTCCTCCCTTGGGTGCTAGTAAGTAGTTTAGTGAAGTTTTTTGGAAGAGCTAAGGTGTCCAACATCTTCCCCTCTCTTGTTTACTTGGTAAGTGAAGCTTAAACTTCCACCTACACCTATTGATGCTTAAGATATGATTAGTAGTGATTAAAGTGCTGAAATTTCTGGTTTTATCTTGGTTTGAAGTGATTTGGTGAAGTTTTGATTTTATTGATGATTTTTCTGGTTTAATTGGATTATGGTGTTGTGGTTGTTTATGATGATTGATAATGAGGGGTTATGACTCTAGTGGATGGAAATGATTGATATTTGCAACCAATTTTGGATTTGGAATAAATTTTGGAAAGTTAGGGTTCATGAAGCTACATTCTGCCCGAATTTATTGCACCATGTTAGAGGCCGAATTGGCCTTGGCTTAAAACATGAAAGTTGTAGGTATTGATGTGTTTGAAGTGCCTGCAAAATTTCAGGTCATTTGGATTAGTGTAGAGTGAGATATGTCGATTTTACTGTTGCTGATCTGGGTTGCTCAGAATGCGAAAACTGCACTAGTAATTGGCCATTTTGACTGGAATTTCTTTGGATTTGGATGTTGGTGTCTTCTGATGAAATGTAGCTGGATGTCTTAGCTACCATATGCCTTTGGAATCAATGCATTTGGACTTGTATGGACCGAGTTGGACTCATTACAGCATTGTGTGATTTGTGAACCTGTTTTAGTGGTTCTGGTTTGGTATTTTTGGCATATTTGACCTAGTTGTGCTAGGAACTGGACTGAGTGACCTTCTACATTGTTGTAGCCCTGGTTCTTAGCTTCGAAACGGTGGGTCTTACACCCCCATCCGATAATCATAGTGAAATTGACACCATTACCGCAAAATGACGTCAAAACTGTTTTTCTGGTTTTGAGCTTAACCTTCATTTCCGGACTTTTTCCCTAGCTTGACTTGTCTTTGTACTTCTTGGAGCTTGCTGAATGGATATTAGATGAACTTATTTGTGTGACTTTGGGACTGGCTGAAGAAATAATGAAGCCATGATGGCTGGGAAAGTAAGCAATTTAGGGGAAGTGCTATCCGAAGTTTTAAGGGACTTGTTTGCATTGAGTTTGTGATCTAAGACTTGGATTTGAGCAAGGCAATGTTATGTGATGGATGATTTCTGAGCTGTGGAGGTGAGTGACCTCAAACTACTTCTAAAGTTATTTATGAACCGTTTCTTACATTATTTACTTTTGAACTGTTTTCAAAGTTACTTTTGAAATGTTTTCTTGCATATCATGCGTGCTGGCATGTGAGTGTGCCTTGTTTGCTATATTTCTTGACTTCATGACTTGTATTTTGGATGATAACGTGTTAAACGCTTATAATGATTTGCAAAACGAGTTTTCGAGGCGAGTGTGTACTTTATCGCACTCGACCTCGATAAATGTGAAATTTTCGATTGAAATGTTACTTGCGCATGAATGTAAGCCTTTTGGGCTGAACTGGCCATTGTCCCTTGTTACCGGTCGTCTTGAGCCAGAAGCGGACTCGGTCAGGCGATTAGGAACTTGGGTGAACGTTTGGTATACTCGAGTATTACCTATGTAGGTTGGTGGAGCCTGGCCAAAAGCCAGGGACGGGGTGAATGAAATGAAATAAATGATCAAATGAGCGAGGAAATGTCAGGAGAATGAATGTTACTATCGCTTTCCATTGTACATGTTTCTTGAATTATTGATACTCTATATTTAATGTTTTGTAAATGCTGTAATCGTTTCTGGACTTATCATTTGATTTATGACATCATTGATTTATGACATCATTGAAAAGAAATATTGTTAAACCGATTTGATTACTGATTTTCTGGTTACTCGCTGAGCTTCTAGCTCACCCCAAAAATGTTTTATTTCCCTCCCACAGGGCTCAAGGCGAAGAAAAGCTTGGAGTGCTTATTCACGTGACTGGATGGCTTATATCGTGTACAGTTTAAGTTTGGATCTATTTTATGTACGAGTTGGTCTTGTATAAATATTTGAAATTGATATGGATGTAAGTATACGTTCCACGATTGGAATCAGTTTCCGCTGCATTTGTAATATGTAATCATTGGAGGATTTGATGTAATTTTGAGATTTATATTGTAATTGGGTTGAGAACTGTAGTGAGCGACTGAGTCCCGGCGAGAGCTGGGCAGGCGGTCCGCCGAACCCTCTGGTTCGCCTTAGGGGGAGGTGGGGCCGTTACAGTTGGTATCAGAGCTTAGGCTTCAGATCTCTGTAGTGTATCCTAGGCTTGAAGTTTAGGATGCCGGACTGTGGGTTTGATCTGACTCTTGAGAGATTTGTGCGGGATGTCTTGACTTGATTGGTACAAGAGGGAATGTCGAGGACGACATTCTTTTAAGGAGGGGAGATTGTGACGCCCCGAAAAAAAAATGTGTGTGAGAACCCGTAAAAACCCTAATCTTTTCCGAGGGTTTTATTTCCTTTAATAGCATGTTTTCTGCATTTCCTGGCTTAGGAAATTTTCCTGAGGAATTTTTATGAGTAATTATAGTTTTTAGATGATTTTCCTAGCCTTGGAGAGTTTTTGGAAAATTAAGAATATATAATGGACGTGGGACCCACTAGTGCGAAAAGTTCGGAAAATTCGGCCAATTAGGTTAAATTCCGGATACTGTGTAAAATTTATCGGATGTTAAGAGATAAGTAGAGAGTGAGATTTGATTGATGTGAGAGGAAAGAAAAAGATAAGATTGCATTTATGAAGGTGACAAGTGTCACCACTACATTGGTTTTAACTTAAGAGTTACTATTCACTATTTTGACCTTTTGACTAATTGAGTAAATATCTTCAAAAATTGCCCAAAAATCACCATTTCTTCACCTTGGATGGCCGGCCCTCTTGTGCTAAGAAAGGAAGAGAACTTCATCAATTTTCAAGCTTCCATTTGCTTCAATCTTCCAAAACAAATGCCTAAACTAGATTCCACTCCATAAAATTCCTCCCTTGGGTGCTAGTAAGTAGTTTAGTGAAGTTTTTTGGAAGAGCTAAGGTGTCCAACATCTTCCCCTCTCTTGTTTACTTGGTAAGTGAAGCTTAAACTTCCACCTACACCTATTGATGCTTAAGATATGATTAGTAGTGATTAAAGTGCTGAAATTTCTGGTTTTATCTTGGTTTGAAGTGATTTGGTGAAGTTTTGATTTTATTGATGATTTTTCTGGTTTAATTGGATTATGGTGTTGTGGTTGTTTATGATGATTGATAATGAGGGGTTATGACTCTAGTGGATGGAAATGATTGATATTTGCAACCAATTTTGGATTTGGAATAAATTTTGGAAAGTTAGGGTTCATGAAGCTACATTCTGCCCGAATTTATTGCACCATGTTAGAGGCCGAATTGGCCTTGGCTTAAAACATGAAAGTTGTAGGTATTGATGTGTTTGAAGTGCCTGCAAAATTTCAGGTCATTTGGACTAGTGTAAAGTGAGATATGTCGATTTTACTGTTGCTGATCTGGGTTGCTCAGAATGCGAAAACTGCACTAGTAATTGGCCATTTTGACTGGAATTGCTTTGGATTTGGATGTTGGTGTCTTCTGATGAAATGTAGCTGGATGTCTTAGCTACCATATGCCTTTGGAATCAATGCATTTGGACTTGTATGGACCGAGTTGGACTCATTACAGCATTGTGTGATTTGTGAACCTGTTTTAGTGGTTCTGGTTTGGTATTTTTGGCATATTTGACCTAGTTGTGCTAGGAACGGGACTGAGTGACCTTCTACATTGTTGTAGCCCTGGTTCTTAGCTTCGAAACGGTGGGTCTTACACCCCCATCCGATAATCATAGTGAAATTGACACCATTACCGCAAAATGACGTCAAAACTGTTTTTCTGGTTTTGAGCTTAACCTTCATTTCCGGACTTTTTCCCTAGCTTGACTTGTCTTTGTACTTCTTGGAGCTTGCTGAATGGATATTAGATGAACTTATTTGTGTGACTTTGGGACTGGCTGAAGAAATAATGAAGCCATGATGGCTGGGAAAATAAGCAATTTAGGGGAAGTGCTATCCGTAATAGACGTAGTAGATCTACAATTTACTAAGGAAATTTGATTAGTATTACTAAGGGGGTCTAGTGGGATTGTCCAGGACTAAACTAATGAAGGTTAAGTTGAATCTAAACTAAGGGTTAGGCTATTAGCTATGTGGTTATAATAATTTGTGTATTGTTGTATTGTTTCCTTTCATGCTTATAAAGATTGAAGTTTGAGTTATGTATGAAAATATTGAATGTATTCGTGAATTATCTAGCTTTTGAAGTTGTATGAATTTGGTATGCAATGTGACTTATATTGTGAGTATATAATTTGATGATGACGTGTTTAATTTTTGTAACGCTGTAATATTTATTAGTCCCGGGAATTAAATAATTACTAACCTGAGTGAATTTTGGTAACCAAAGTGGTGTATAGAACTATGAGATTAAGAAAAAAAAATAAAAATAAATAATATATGGAGTAGGTGGTGATTATTAGGGCAATCATGTCTTGGTAAATCGTTGCAGTTTATGAGTTAAAGAAATAGTTATCGTATCATGTATACAAGTTGTTGATGTAACCATTATTAATAACCAGAAATAGGAAAGGGTAAGAACATGAATAAAATTTAAAAGTTAGTAAACTCGATCTATTTATCAGCTCATACCTTTAGAAGAAAGGTTAGACCAACGTTGAAGCAATGACTTGATAGATCCAATGAATGGAAAAAAAAAAAGAAAAAAAATAAACTGAACTTTTGTGAATAAAGGTAGGAATTTCAAGGATTTACCAACTCTATTACGGATAGAAATCAATAGGATGGGAATTTAGAAGGAACCCACCCACGTAGCTACCCCTACTGACCATATGACTGATATCTTAGAACGGTTGGTGGAGTACCAAAGCTCTAGGCCAATCAACTAACCTAGGAACCAAAAGAGTTGCGAAAATGGAATGACTCTTGAAATTCGTCTATCTAGGTTTCATGAGGAATCTGACTTCAAAATAATAAGATTGAATCGAAGGAATACAACAAGGCCCTAGTGAGAAATAAGAAAATACCTCTGGTGAAGATTCTATGGAGAAACCATGGACTAGAGGAAGCAACTTGGGAACTAGAAGAAAAAAAAATGCAGAAAAAGTACCCCGATTTATTTCTTTAGAAAGTGTGAATTTTGAGGACAAAATTCATTGTAAGGAGGGGAGGATGTGAGAACCATGAAAAATATATATAAGCCAGTGCATATTTCATTTGCATTTCTTTTATTCCTTAATAATTTCTAGCATTACTTTTACTTGGTTGCAATTAAGTACGTAAAAACAGGTTTACGTGAAAAATAATATAATTTTCCTAAGTTATGAAATTTCTTGGTTTTGCTAGACTAAATTAATATCTTTAGAGTTAGATTAATTTTCCGCCTTAACATAAAACGTTGGAATTCTTAGTTGCCATTATGCTAAATTAATGACACTTGAGTTGAGTCGATAACCTTACTATCTTAAAACAAATTATTTAAAATCCAATGATTAATTCCAATTAGTCGCTAACGTTAATGCTAATAGGAATTTCCGCGTTAAGATGAAAACCAATGAATTTTAGATAAACATGGTACTAATATACTAAACATACTTAAGGCGTGAAAATTACGATAATTATAGTCTTATCCTTCTTTGTTTTCACAATAAGTGCGTAAAAATAATTTTTATGTGCAAACTGACACACTTGTATTAAATTATTATTTCACTTGACTTTATTATACTAAATCGATAAATTTCGAGTTAGACTAACTCTATTTCTTGAGAATAAATAATTGGAAATTCTGATAACTAATTTAATCGCTAAATAATGTTAGGAATTACTAAGAACCTTAATATTAAATTCTAATCGATAAATTTTCGATAAAAATGGTTTAAGTATACTAGTGTATAATTAGGCGTTCAAATCGCATTTGGGGATAATTTTTGGTTTTAAGATTAGAATGGAGAATTTAAGTAGAGGTTGGGAAGCAAAGTGAAAAGACTAAAATGCCCTTGCAACCACAACATTTCCATGCAAAACCAAACAATCCCTCTGATAGCATTTCAATCACCGCCCAATCGACCAATCACATTTTCACCAATTCTATACGCAACCATTTCATACACTCCAAAACCGTAAACCATTCTTTTTTCCTTCTCCAAAACCGCGGCACCATATTTCTACCTCATTCCTATATCACAAACCACCATTCCCATTTTCTCTGCACAAACTTATCCAGACCACAACCACAAACATTTCCTCTCCAGCCTCCACCTCGTGAATATTGACTGAGAGAAAGTGAGAGGCCGAGCTGCACTCTGCAAGCCGAGAGGAAAGGAAAGAAAAGAAAGGAAATCACGCGAGCTGCAACCTGTCCGTTCTGTCCGTAAGCTAAAGAGGAGAAAGGAGGGAGGCTACGTGAGCTTCATCCCTTGCTGCAACCTCAACCAGCTACAAAACAACCTCAGAACCCAACACCGTCACAGCAGCAACCAACCTGCAGCCACAAGCGAGCCGAGAGCCGAGAGGGAGAACAGAATTTTTCTTTTCAGATTTCTTGTGCGTGAGCTAAGTTGTTTCTGAGGTAATTTCTGGGCTATATTAAGTTAACTTTTAGTAGATGAAGCCATATCAGAGCTGCATGTGTTGCTTGTGAAGTCGGTTGATGAAACCAGGACACCAGAAAAATTCTGTTTTGATGAAATGTTGCTGCCGAGAAACTGAGGTGATAATGCAGCTCCATTTTTGTTTTTCCGTGGCAATCTGAACACCTAAGTGTCATTAGCTGAGTGAAAACTTGAAGATTAAGACCATGCATGTTGATTTGTGCATTCGGATGATGTTGTTAAAGCATAAAAAAATTCTGTTTTGGAAGATATGGTTTTGCCGAGAGCTGACCAGGAAATGCAGCTTTAATCTTGGCTAGCTGTAGTAATCTGAGTTTATAAATGTGATTACCTAACCTAAGACATGATGATCAAGCTGGTTAAGGCCTTGCATGTTGAGATTAGACAGCCGGATGAGTAGTTTAGGAAAGAAAATGTTGATGTGCGCAAAATGTTGGTTTTGCCGAGAGCTTGACTTGATTAATATAGCTTCATTTGGTTTAATTTTGTTGTTTTGAGTTATAACCATGATTAGCTAGTTAATAACAAGATAATTAAGCTATGCATGTAGTTAATTATTTGGTTTAAACCAGAAAAAAAAAATGAAACCGAATCTGCTACATGCATGGACATCCGAGACTAATTGGACAGATTTCTGGATTTTCTTGGATGATTTTAGTTCCTGTTTGAATCTGGGTTTGAAATGGAAATCTTTATTAGCTAGCTAAGTGTTTGCATGTCGAGTTTGAGTATCTATCACCATGTTTAAACCGAGGGAAAATTTGATCTAAGATATATAAGTTGCTGGAAAATTTTGGAAGCCGCAAGGTTGAACTGGAAATTTCAATTGGTTTTTGGAATTTTATTTTATTTTTCCCTTGGAATATAATGGTTTCAAAATGCATGAAAAATGTATGTTTTAAGTTGTGTAAGTAGTTAGCGATGAAATATTCGATATATTGGAAGATTGAACCAAAGAAAAATATAATACTGGAATGTAAATGCTGGAATTTTTTTTGGTAGCCGAAGGTTAAGTTGGAACTTCAGCTTAGTTATAAAATTGTTCCTTGGAGCAAAATGGTTGGAAATGCCAGGAATATGTTGTTTTAAAGTTCTATAAGATATTTAGATATGGAACACTTGATTTGTTGCTTGAATTGACCATAAATGTTGAAGCAAAGTGCTGGAATTTGATTTGCAAGCTGGTCGAATTAATTGAGGTTTTTGAGTGAGATTATTCTCAGATTTTGTGTATCATTTGTTTTAGTTTGGGTTGGTCAGATTATAGGATGTATGTTTAGTGAATCTAGCAAGTAAAAGTTGAAAGTTTAATGGACACTTGGATTGAATTTGCTGGAAGTTTCTTGACCATCGAATTAAGAAAAGAAAATTTGAATTTGAAAATTTCTCGGTAGCCAAGTTGAGAGTGGTTTTTCTTCTTGGTTTTGTACTGATATGTGTTTGAACAAGTTTAATTGTTGTCAAGAGCTAATGATTGATGAAGCTTTTGGCTTTTGAATGATTTTATAAGTATTAAAGGGTGATGAAATTTAATTGCTGGGATTTCTTGGAGGCCTTACCTTCATTTTGATTTAGTTAAGATGTGATATGAGCTTGCCAAAACCAAATGCTAATGATTGACGAAGCCTTGGTCATTCATTTTATTCTTGATCAGAAATGAATCTGTTGAAATCTAAGGCTACTGATTGATGAAGCCCTAGTGAGATTTCTATTTGAAATGTTAGTTTGCTATATTGACGAATCTGAAATATTACGTGCTTGCAAATCGGAATCGTAAGGAATCCGTTTTGGTCCTGTGAACTTGAGAAAGTTTTAAGCAAGCTATTTAAATATATCTTCACTCTAGTATGGTACGATAAGATTTAGCACTATATGTTAAAGTTAGAAATTTCATGTAGGGATTTTCTAAACCTTGTCAACTCGATATTTCTTCCTTTAAGCTTAAACTAGCCTTATTACCTTTACAAAATGATTTCACTAGTTTCTAAAACTTTAGGCTTTGTTTTACTTCATTTCTTTTCTCCAAGAATTGTTCTTGGCTAGTTGACTATAGGAAAAGTTCCAAAATACGAGTTTTAATAATTTTAGTTAAAAGCATAGAAACTTGCTCGGCAAGAAACTTTATTTTAGGTAAAATAGTTTTAATGACAAATTTTGCATGTACCGTAACTTAAAGAAATCTTTCAAAGTATCTTTCTAGCCCTGATATCAAGTGGTTTGTCGACTTATTTCAAGAAAATAATGCCAGTTACCTTTTTTTAAGGAAAAGTATCTCCAGGAAAACTATAAGAAACATTTTTCTCTACTTTTGTCAAACTTCAAGCCAAGTAGATTTTTGAAATTATTTTGAGAAGGTTAACTAGTAAAATATTAGATAATCCACAATAAGTACAAGCTTAAAAACTGAATAGAAAACTTATAGTTTCAAAATTTGGTATTTTAGGATATTGCGAGGACGCAGGATTCGATTCCCAACTTGACATCTGAACTTCACTCTTGGTGAGTGTCCTTGCTTGTTCTATGCCTACTTGATTAAAGTGCTTTCTTGACTTGATATGTCTAAATCGATAAATGGTTTCTGATCCATCGAAGTGGGCAGTGTGTACTTTATCGCACTAGCTCTTTCGAGTGGTGACTTGCTTGAAATATTTTCGTGAAATATCCTGCTTGCACTTGCTAAGCATTGAGTAGGGGAATGTACCACACCTGAGGGTGGGAGGGCCTCTTATCCTATCTCAAATGCTAAAACCTTGGAATACTTGCTAAGCACTGAGTAGGGGAATGTACCACACCTGAGGGTGGGAGGGCCTCTTATCCTATCTCAAGTACTAAATCACTAGGCAGGGGAATGTACCACACCTTAAGGGTGGGAGGGCCTCTTATCCTGACCTGGTAATTTCTTATTTTGTGAAGTCGTTGGGTGAATCCCTCGACACATGAATCTAACTACAATAACGTCGTTGGGTGAATCTCTCGACCAATCATCTACGGGTATATCTCGAGTATACTGCGTCCTTAGTCGGTGTTCGGGCCCGGGACAGGGGTATGAACGGTGACGGGTTAGGATTAAAATGAGTGGATCTACATGGACTATAAGTAGTGAGAGTTGACGGAGGGTCAACTACGATGAATGGTGATCAAGCGAGGAAAATGGCTCCTGAGAGTCCCTGTATCCTACCTTGTGCTGTTATACGCTTTCCTAACTGTTCAATTTGATTAAGTTATTACTCGCTGTTTGATTTACATGACTGCATGTTTTGGGGCACCACTGAGCTTTAGCTCACCCCACGTTTATTTGTTTTCCTTGACAGGTTCTGGAAATTGAAAGCTTTGAAACTTATCCATGTTTCGTTTTGGGATGTATTTGTATACTATGACTATTTGTGTGGGCTGTAGTGTGTTAAATTTGGATAATGTACTTTTTATTTTGGATTGCCACTTGAAGCTGGAAAATGTGTAAAACTTAATTTGGATGCTTGGCTTGATTGTTGTATTTTGTTGTATGAATTTTTTTTAGTTGGGACGGTACGATTCTATTCCGCAGTTCGCAACGCGTGAAATGTTTAGGAGCCGTCGTTTGGCTATTTTAAATCACTGCTATCTCTGAAGTTAATGTGGTTTTAGTGACGGTCTTCTTCGGAGGAATTGTTTTGTAATAGATTAGGTTGTTCTTCGAAAGGTTTTGGGTTAGAATGCTTGCGTGAGTCCTGGCGAGAGTTGGGCAAACGGCCCGCCAACCCTTTGGTTCGCCTTAGGGGGAAGTGGGGTCGCCACAGACTAGACAGGTCCAACCTCAGGGGGATGATCAGAGATCGGCGACTGGACCGACTCAAGGCCAGGAAAACTTTGAGGGTAATCAAGTGGCTACTGCCATTAATAGGATGACTGATATCCTAGAGCGCTTAGCTGATAGACAAGGTCCTAAACCGTTTAACCAACCTAGGGGTCAGGAAAGAGGAGAGGATAGAGCCTTAGAGAGGTTCTTACAGTTCAACCCGCCTAAGTTTCTTGGTGAACCCGACCCTGAAATAGCGGAGAATTGGTTAGAGAGGATGACCAACATATTCGCCGCCTTAGACTACACTGAGGATAGGCGAGTGAATTTTGCTGCTTTTCAATTTGAGGGAGTAGCTCGTGCTAGGTGGGATATGATAAAAAGGAAATGGGAGCGAGCTCAAACCCCTTGGACCTGGGAGAAATTCACGAGGGAATTTAATGAGAAGTTCCTTCCACCCTTGATTCAAGAAAAGAGAGAGGATGAGTTTATTAAGCTGAAACAGGGAATCCTTAGTGTAGCGGAATATGAAGGGAAATTCACTAAACTTTTTAAGTATGCTTTTGAGCTGGTAGTCAATGAACGGAAGAGGATTAGACGGTTTGTACAAGGACTTAATGTGAAAATTCAAGAGGGCTTGGCCGTAGCCTAAATTTCTACATTTACTGAGGTTTTAGAGAAGGCACAAAGGGTTGAGAGTGCAAGACTTCAAGTGAGAGACTTTCATAATAGAAAGAGGAACTTTTCTAGCTCTGCGTCTGGGCAGGCTGGTAAGAATGCACAGCCTTCCAAAATGGGAAGAGGAGCGAGAGGAACAAGGACTGCTGGAGCTTCTAGGGAAGTTCTATCTAGAGAAGGTCGTGGTGGGCCAACTCAAGTTAGGGGGCGCCTTCAACTGGTTCGGCTGTAACCCCTCAAGTTACTTGTGGGTTTTGTGGTAAATCCAACCATTCCGAGAATGACTACTGGAGAAAGTTGGGGAAGTGTTTGTTTTGTGGTAGTGCTGAACATCAGGTCGCGAATTGTCCGAAATCGCCAAAAACAGGAGGTAACTTTCAGAGACCAGAAAAGTCAACCTCTAAGCAAACCAGTGCTTGAGGAAGTCGACCGAATGTGTCGGTTAGGGTTTATGCACTGGACTATCAGCAGGTTCCTGAGGCGACTGAAGTAGTTGAAGGTACAATTCCAATCTTTCATCGTTTAGCTAGAGTTTTAATTGATCCGGGTGCAACACATTCTTTTGTCAACCTTAACTTCATGAGTGGAATAGATTTGAAACCAATTAAGTTACCATATGACTTGGAAGTAAAAATACCTACTGGGGATCAAAGTTTAATTGCTAACCTGGTGTATAGACACTGTGAAATCTATGTCGGGGAACGAAAATTATTGGCTGACTTGATAGATTTAGCAATTAAGGGATATGATATGATTTTAGGAATGGATTGGGTAGCCTATTATGATGCCCAGTTGAATTGCCGAACAAAGATTGTAGAATTGTGCATTCCAGGGAAGGCAACCCTGAAGTTGAATGTAAGGGGTAAATTGGTTTCGTCTGTGTAGACACCAAATTTTTAGTGTATTTTTTTACTATTATTTTTATTTTTCATGTTAGTTTTTATTTACTTTTAGTCTCTTATTTTTATTTTTAAGTCATTTTAGCATAGAAGTTATCGAAAAGAAAAGAAAATCATTCACAAAAATATGCTTTATTTCTTTTAGATTCAAGTTTACTGTTATTTAATTAAAAAAAAAAGAAAAAAAAGGAAAATCATCAATCAAAAAAAATAAAAAAAAAACAAATCTTAGTTTTTTATCTTTTATTCCTTGTTGTTCATTTCATTCGGTTTTTACTTAAATTGTTATTTTTGATTATTTTGTTTCAAATAATTCTTTGAAGGGAAAAATGAAAAAAAAAAAGAAAAAAAAACGAGCTCATGCACCCATGAAGCATACAATCAAAACCCCTCTACATTTTCATCTGTAAAAACGCAGATACAAAAAGAAAAAATTTTCAGCTCCATTATTTACTCAATTTTCTCCTCCGTCTGATGATCCCAATAGAAGACACTTGGCTCGATCCAAGGTTTATCAGAAAACATGAAAATCTAAGGCTGTAAAAAATGCAAAACAAGATGGAGTTTTTTCCGTGCCTTAGATGCTAGGTTTCAGGAGGGAGTTTCGGATATAAAAAGCTGGGGAAAGCTAAGGTTTCGGGGAGGAGGTTTTTGGACGGCTTGTTGAGTGAGGGAACAAGAGAGGGCTGAGAGGAAAGAAAGACTGGGATGCAAGAGTCAGTGAGAGAGAACAACGGCGGATGAAAAAGGGGGGGTTTTGGAGGGTAAATGACGGCTGAAAGATAGAGAGAGAAAAAGGGGACGGACTGAGTGAGAGAGAGCTAACGGCTGAGGGGTCTAGGAAGAATCTGGGCAGGAAGGAAGGATGAAAGGGTTTTGGTTCATCGGAGCAAGAAGAAAGGATCAGGAGAAGTGGCTGCGAGAGAGACCCAGGTAGAGTTGTCCATCAAAATTGGCAGTGATCTCTTTGCCAAATCCAGACTGAAGGCTCAAGTCCAAAGGCATTGAACAGGTAGTCTTCGATCTTTCTCCTTTCCATTTCCATTCCATATGAGATCTGGTCTGTGTAACCAGAGATTTTGGGTTCTTGCTCAGTTGTGGTTCTGTGAGAACCCGTAATTTTCTTAATTTCTAGGTTTTATTCTTTTTTATTGCACGCTTTTCCATATTTTCTTTATTCAGAAAATTTTACACATAATTTTTATGAGCAAACAGGGTTTTTAAATTTTTTTTCTAGTATTAGTTAGGTTTTGAGAAATTAAGATCGTATACCGGACGTGGGACCCACTAGTGCGGTAAGTTCGATAAAATTCGGCCAATTAAGTTAAGTTTTGCATAAAGGGATTTATTTACTAGGTGTTAAGAGATAATTGGAGGTTACATAGATGGATTAGTATTGGAGAGACAAGAGGATAAGTTTAATCTTAAAAGGTGACAAGTGTCACCATCTTACTTAATCTTGGACTTTGACCATTTAACTTTACCTTTACTAATAACCAAAAAATTGACCAAAAATTCATCTTCTTCTCAAGCTTCTTGGGTGAACTCTTCAAGGGAGAAAAAGAGAGAAAACTTCTTCAATTTTCCTTCCTTTCTTGCTTGAATCTCCCAAACCAACCGTTTAAATTCCAAATTTCTCCACAAAAGGGAGTTGCTAAGCTAGTTTAAGGTGTTGAGTGGAGCCATTTGTGAAGAACAAGTTCTAGTTGTCTTACTTCTTGGAGTTACAAAGGTAATTTGTCAAGGAAATTCTCTTTTGTCCTTAATGATGTGAAATTGGAGGTTTATAAAGGTTGAATATGTTAGTTTGTGGATTATTTCATGACTTATGGTTGAGATGTGCAAATTTTCCTATTGATTGAGGATTTTCTGTTTTAATATATAAATTGTTGTTTAGTCATGAATTAATGGTTTGTTATTGTGTAAGATGGAGTTGGTATGTGTTGGAAATGATGGTTTGTGAAAAATTGTTGGTTTGAAACTAAAATTCCAGATTAGGGTTCCAAGCAAGCCTGTTCTGTCCGAATTTATTTAAGCATGTTAGAGGCCGAATCAGCCTTAGGCTAAAACATAAAAGTTGTACAAAATGTTGTTTTGTAGTTTCCCGCAAAATTTTTGCCCAATCGTAACAACGTAGCCTATAAAAAGACCGAAATACCCCTGCTGCCCTGTTTCTGTCCGAAACTGATAATCAGCTTTGGTAATTGGTTAGGTTGACTGGGAATACTACTGATTTAGTTGTTGATGTCTTCTTAACATTTATAACCTGGTATCTTATCATTCAGATGGTTTTGGAATCACTTGAATTGGAGTTGTAGGTGCTGAGATATGAGTGAATGAATCAGGACTGCTGGTTGCATTTCATAGTAAACTTCAAACTGGAAAATCTAGGGTTGTTTTGGTAAATTTGACCTAGATACATTGCAAACCGGACTGAGTGGCCTTCTTCAACATTGTAGCCCTTTCTCTTAGCTTCAAAACGCTGTAAATTACACCTCAATCTGATAAGGATAGCTTCGGTTGTGTTAATTCCGCTAATCAACAGCAAATCTGCCTTTTGTTTTCCCACCCAAACTTCGTTTCCGCATATGTCCTAGTTTGATTTTGCACTTATACGTTCCATATGATTTTACTCTAGTGATATGTGGATTCGGTTTATGACTCGTATTCGAGCCTTATTGTGGCTCTAATTAAAGGTGTTCGATAGCTTGTGATTTGTGGGTGTTGAGGTTTGGTTGGAAAGTAAAGAAAGACAAGGGAAATGCTGTCAAAATTTTCGCGAAGCTACTGCACAGTCTCGGGAAATTTGCTATATCTTGATGTAGGAATGCCGGAATTGAGTTCCATTTGTTGCATTTTAAACTGGATTCATAGGGCTATAAACCATGTAAATTTCAGACCCTGTTTATGTCTGTACCATTTATGGTGAGTTTTCAAAGTTGACTGAAATATTGTACCTGTTCTGTCTTTCACTGGATAAAGCAGCAACTTGGGGCTTGAATTTGACTGACTTGCGTTCTGAATCTTATGAGGGTGTTCTCTGGAAAATTATAGCCCTTTGAATGTATTTTCCAATGGTATAACTTTTACTAATTTTCGATTTACAAAACTTGAGATATGATTTTTCATATAGGGTTGCGCGAAACTGTAAAATCCTGTTTTCCTAGTATCGATCTTACTTTCATTTTCTACATCAAATTTGGAGTTGGTCAGTCATTGTACGTAGAGTTTTGAGGTTGTTCATGCCTTACGGGCTAATCGTTATCTTTTCACTCTAAAGTCACATCTTCGCTTTACATTAATGGTTCATTTGGATAGGCCCCTGACTTGTAATCGAGTTTTACTTGCGAATTCCACTTATTAGGTCTTGGAGTCCAGTCTTAAGTGTTTGCTTTGATTGTTCTAGGAGGTGCCGGCAAGTAAAGCCATACTTGGGAAGGAAACTTTTGAAATTATCCTTGTTTGATCAGGTGAGTGCACCACTCCCCTGAATTATTGCTAAACTGGTTTTCTGTACTTGCAACTTGCTATTTGAATATCTTTCCTGACTTTTTATCTTGTATGAGACGAGGGTGTACTTTATCACACTCGTTCTCTTGCCTTTACTGAATGAACTGGAATCTATTACTTGTACTTGTTATGTACTTGAACTTGTTACTTGCACTTGTTATGAGATCGTTTGGAAGTGTGTCCAACGATCGTCCTGTTAAACTTGAGCTCAACCTCATGGGGAGTTAATTAAATCAAGCTAGCAAGGGCTTGGTCGAGATAATTGACAATCCTTGGGTACCAGTTCTTGGGGAAATCTTTGGGTATTGAGACTCTTGATTCCGGTATACTCGAGTATTACCATTCCTATTCCTGTTTGGCGTTCGAGCCCGGTAAGGGGGTATGGTTGGTGAATGGGATTTGGCATTAAAGTGGTGTTCTACTGAACTGGTTTCTTTATTTGAAAGTTGACGGAGGGTCAATGTAGTCGGATCAAGTACTGCAATTGGGAATTTGGCTCCTGAGAGCCACCTGTATCCTTTTATCTAAGTTGTTTTGTTCCTCTCCTTATTTGCTACACTTATGTGATTAATTGAGCATGAAGTTCCTTGGTTCTTGACTGTTATTATTTTGGGCACCTCATTGAGCTTTTAGCTCACCCCGTTTCATTATCCTTGTTTTCCTTACAGGAAATCACCTTTTGAAGACTATGATGTTTTGAAGCATGAGTTGAGCTAGTTTTAGTAGTCTTTTGTATAGCTCCTCGATGGTTGGAAAACCTTAAATGTATTTTAACCAAACAATTCCCTTTTGAATTGTAAATTTGTAACCATGTGTATATAAAAGTGTTTAACCATGTTCCTAAGTTGATTTGGTTTGAAAATGTTCTTTTCTAGGATTATCTAAGGTTGTTGTGCTTGGTTGGGTTTCGAACAGTGAATATTATCTTCTCGAAGTTCTTTTGAGCTGTTGGTAGGGTTTATGCTCGTTCCGGATCCGTAGTCCCGGCGAGAGCTGGGCAGGTGGTCCGCCTTAGGGGGGGTGGGGCTGTCACAGGTGGTATCAGAGCCTGCTTCGTATGGTCTCTGCGCGGAGTGAGCTTGGGCCAAGTGGTGTTATGGTCTCGATTCCGTGAATGTGTACGAATGTTTAAGTGCTCTTTTGAGCATAAGCTTTGGATCATGAAATGTTATAGGTTTTAAACCTTTATCATGGTACTTGGAGACAATAGATCTGTAGGTCAGGTAAGAATCTCGATTGTAGATGAATTACTCTTGGGACTGGCTAGCCCGAGTTATGAATTATCTTATTTTGGGATTCTTGTGCCCAACTACTAAATAGACGAGAGCCTAGGTTAAAAATGACTTGGGCAGATTAGAAATTCGATTCTATGGAATGTCATGTGATGTGTTAGGGTTTCATTACGGATGATTAACATTGCCTAAGATATAAATTGTGTTATTCTCGTAGATTATGGCTGGAGCCCTAGAGGGGGGAAAGCTTTTAATTGGTTGCTCTTGTACCATTGGTTTAGTTAGTATCACGAAGGATGTTTCCTTTTGCTTGTATCTAATTGACTGCTACTGTGTGATCTGTCTGTGTTAGATGTGCTACATGTATATTGCCTATTTTTATCACTCATACCTGCATACTTTGTTTTAATATTGTATTCGCGCTTCAACCCTAGACTGGTTAAGCCATATGGAAGGCACCCGTAATGGACGTGGTCGTAGTCGCGAAATTAGGCAACCTACGACTGAAAAGGATACAAGGGGAACTACGTCTGAACCAAACCCTGAATCCAGGGTTGATCCGAACGTACAAGTGGCCGCAGCCATTCAACGAATGACCGACCTTTTGGCTCATGTAGTAGAACATCAAGGTTAAAATCCTATTCATCAGCCAGGAAATCCTGGTAATCATACCGAGGGTGAGGATAAAGCTTTTGAACGATTTCAGAAGTTCTCGCCACTGAAATTCCTGGGAGGACCTGACCCTGACGTGGCCGAGAGGTGGCTAGAGAAGATGATTGATATATTTGCCGCGTTACATTATACTGAGGAGCGACAGGTCACATTTGTTGTCTTCCAACTAGAAGGGGCAGCCCGTTCTTGGTGGAATATCAGAAGACTGAAATGGGAAAGAGAACAAACCCCAAGGACGTGGGTGAATTTCATGAGAGAGTTCAACACGAAGTATTTCCTACCTCTGATCCAGAAAAAGAAAGAAGATGAGTTCATTAGGCTCCTCCAGGAAACTCAAACCGTCGCCGAATATGAGAGCCAGTTCACCAGGTTATCCAAGTTCGCTCCTGAGTTAATCGTGACTGAGCAAAAGAGGATAAGGCATTTTGTCCAAGGATTAAACGTTGAGATTCAGAAGGACTTGGCTGTAGCCCAACTCAATACCTTTAGTGATGCGGTGGAGAAAGCTCAATGAGTGGAAAGCACAAGATTTCAAGTTAGAAACTTTCAAGCAAAGAAAAGGGGATTTTCTGGAAGTAGCTCAGAGCAAGAGGATAAGGGTATGCCTCCTAAGATTGGAAGGGGAAACGGAGGAGCACAATTACCGAGGATGTCAAGTGATGCCTCACAGAGAGGCTCAGTCTCCGCTTCCCATGGTCCCTGCGGGTACTGTGGGAAGCCAAATCACACGGAGGATGTCTGCTGGAAGAAAGGAAGAAAATGTCTATGTTGTGGGAGCGCAGATCATCAAATCGCAAATTGCCCAGGTCGATCTCGAGAAGGGAGTAGGAGCCAACAGACAACCACGACCAACTCTGACCGGTCGAAGGGGGAGAAGAATGGACCAAAGGTGTCGGCTAGGGCGTATGCACTAGAGCAACATCAAGCCCCTGACTCGTTTGAAGACGTGGAAGGTAAGATTCTGGTATGCCACCGTTTGACCACTAGAATGGTGTATGAGACATTCAATATGAGAAGGAAAAGAAACTATACGAAAGAATTCAATGAGCTTGGCTAGTGAAGGGATACTGATTGATTAGCTAGGTGCGATACCCAATTTGACTATGAGAAGGAAGTAGTAAAATTTTGTGTCCCGGAGAAGGCGATGATAAGGAATTTCGAGGACGAAATTCTTTTAAGGGGGAGAGAGTGTGAGAACCCGTAATTTTCTTAAGTTCTAGGTTTTATTCTTTTTTATTGCACGCTTTTCCATATTTTCTTTATTCAGAAAATTTTACACATAATTTTTATGAGCAAACAGGGTTTTTAAATTATTTTTCTAGTATTAGTTAGGTTTTGAGAAATTAAGATCGTATACCGGACGTGGGACCCACTAGTGCAGTAAGTTCGATAAAATTCGGCCGATTAGATTAAGTTTTGCATAAAAGGATTTATTTACTAGGTGTTAAGAAATAATTGGAGGTTACATAGATGGATTAGTATTGGAGAGACAAAAGGATAAGTTTAACCTTAAAAGGTGACAAGTGTCACCATCTTACTTAATCTTGGACTTTGACCATTTAACTTTACCTTTACTAATAACCAAAAAATTGACCAAAAAATCATCTTCTTCTCAAGCTTCTTGGGTGAACTCTTCAAGGGAGAAAAAGAGAGAAAACTTCTTCAATTTTCCTTCATTTCTTGCTTGAATCTCCCAAACCAACCGTTTAAATTTCAAATTTCTCCACAAAAAGGAGTTGCTAAGCTAGTTTAAGGTGTTGAGTGGAGCCATTTGTGAAGAACAAGTTCTAGTTGTCTTACTTCTTGGAGTTACAAAGGTAAGTTGTCAAGGAAATTCTCTTTTGTCCTTAATGATGTGAAATTGGAGGTTTATAAAGGTTGAATATGTTAGTTTGTGGATTATTTCATGACTTATGGTTGAGATGTGCAAATTTTCCTATTGATTGAGGATTTTCTGTTTTAATATATAAATTGTTGTTTAGTCATGAATTAATGGTTTGTTATTGTGTAAGATGGAGTTGGTATGTGTTGGAAATGATGGTTTGTGAAAAATTGTTGGTTTGAAACTAAAATTCCAGATTAGGGTTCCAAGCAAGCCTGTTCTGTCCGAATTTATTTGAGCATGTTATAAACTGAATCAGCCTTAGGATAAAACATAAAAGTTGTAGAGAATGATATTTTGTAATTTCTTACAAAATTTCAGTCCAATCGGAGTAACGTAGCCTATAAAAAGACTAAAATACCCCTGTTACCCTGTTTCTGTCCGAAACTGATAATCAGCTTTGGTAATTGGTTAGGTTGACTGGGAATACTACTGATTTAGTTGTTGATGTCTTCTTAACATTTATATCCTGGTATCGTAGCATTCAGATGGCTTTGGAATCACTTGAATTGGAGTCATAGGTGCTGAGATATGAGTGAATGAATCAGGACTGCTGGTTGCATTTCATAGTAAACTTCAAACTGGAAAATCTGGGGTTGTTTTGGTAAATTTAACCTAGATACATTGCAAACTGGACTGAGTGGGCTTCTTCAACATTGTATCCCTTTCTCTTAGCTTCGAAACGGTGTAAATTATGCCTCAATCTGACAAGGATAACTTCAGTTGTGTTAATTCCGCTAAGCAACAGCAAATCTGCCTTTTGTTTTCCCACCCAAACTTCGTTTCCGCATATGTCCTAGTTTGATTTTGCACTTATACGTTCCATATGATTTCACTCTAGTGATATGTGGATTCGGTTTATGACTCGCATTCGAGCCTTATTGTGGCTCTAATTAAAGGTGTTCGATAGCTTGTGATTTGTGGGTGTTGAGGTTTGGTTGGAAAGTAAAGAAAGACAAGGGAAATGCTGTCAAAATTTTCGCGAAGCTTCTGCACAGTCTCGGGAAAATTTCTATATCTTGATGTAGGAATGTTGTAATTGAGTTCTGTTTATTGCGTTTTAAACTAGATTCATAGGGATACAAACCGTGTAAATTTCAGACCCTGTTTACATCTGTACCATTTATGGTGATTTTTCAAAGTTGACTGAAATATTGTACCTGTTCTGTCTTTCACTGGATAAAGCAGCAAATTGAGGCTTGAATTTGTCTGACTTGTGCTCTGAATCTTATGAGGGTGTTCTCTGGAAAGTTATAGCCCTTTGAATGTACTTTCCAACGGTATAACTTTTACTAATTTTGGACTTACAAAACTTGAGATATGATTTTTCATATAGGGTTGCGCGAAACTGGAAAATCCTGTTTTCCTAGTATCGATCTTACTTTCATTTTCTACTTCAAATTTGGAGTTGGTCAGTCATTGTACGTAGGGTTTTGAGGTTGTTCATGCTTTACGAGCTAATCTTTATCATGTATGAGACGAGGGTGTACTTTATCACACTCGTTCTCTTGCCTATACTGAACGAACTGGAATCTATTACTTGTACTTGTTATGTACTTGAACTTGTTACTTGCACTTGTTATGAGATCGTTTGGAAGTGTGTCCAACAATCGTCCTGTTAAACTTGAGCTCAACCTCATAGGGAGTTAATTAAATCGAGCCAGCAAGGGCTTGGTCGAGATAATTGACAATCCTTGGGTACCTGTTCCTGGGGGAATCTTTGGGTATTGAGACTCTTGATTCCGGTATACTCGAGTATTACCATTCCTGTTCCTGTTTGGCGTTTGGGCCCGATAAGGGGGTATGGTTGGTGAACGGGATTTGGCGTTAAAGTGGTGTTCTACTGGACTGGTTTCCTTATTTGAAGTTGACGGAGGGTCAACGTAGTCGGATCAAGTACTGCAACGGGGAATTTGACTCCTGAGAGCCACCTGTATCCTTTTATCTAAGTTGTTTTGTTCCTCTCCTTATTTGCTACACTTATGTGATTAATTGAGCATGAAGTTCCTTGGTTCTTGACTGTTATTATTTTGGGCACCTCATTGAGCTTTTAGCTCACCCCGTTTCGTTATCCTTGTTTTCCTTACAGGAAATCACCTTTTGAAGACTATGATGTTTTGAAGCATGAGTTGAGCTAGTTTTAGTATTCTTTTGTATAGCTCCTCGATGGTTGGAAAACCTTAAATGTATTTTAACCAAACAATTCCCTTTTGAATTGTAAATTTGCAACCATGTGTATATAAAAGTGTTTAACCATGTTCCTAAGTTGATTTGGTTTAAAAATGTTCTTTTCTAGGGTTATCTAAAGTTGTTGTGCTTGGTTGGGTTTCGAACAGTGAATGTTATCTTCTCGAAGTTCTTTTGAGCGGTTGATAGGGTTTACGCTCGTTCCGGATCCGTAGTCCCGGTGAGAGCTGGGCAGGCGGTCCGCCGAACCTTTCGGTTCGCCTTATGGGGAGGTGGGGCTATCACAGGTTCTTGCATGTAGACCATGCTATTTGCGTTCCTTCCAAATTAGTTAATGTTGCATTTGTTTTAGTTAAAACTAAACTTCGTCTAGTAGTTGCTGTTTCCTTTCTTTTCCTTACTCCTGTGGTTTTTACTCTCTCCTGTCTCGCATGTTTTGTCATGAGATTTTGTTTTACTGAAGTTGAAGGTAGTTGATGTTCTTTTTTAAGAGGGTTGGTATATATATGTTTTGTTTTTTTTTTCTGAAATCGTAGGCTGTAGTCACTTTCCTTTCCATCATTTTGTTGAGCAATAAATTTGCATAATGAATAACTGAAAGGTGTAGAAACTTTGCAGCAGAATTTTGCAGAAGGTTCCAGCCAAAGTTGTTTCTTTTCCTCGCTGTTTACCCATTTTCCAAACATGGCCATATCTGATGGTCTCGTTTTCATCATCATTTGGTTTCTAAAATTTGTTTTAACCCAAGGGCCATCGATCCATTGTAGTGTTTCATTCGACACTTTCAGATTTCATGTCTGGATTTGTATTTGAGGGACTTTGAGTTATGCTTCTATTTTCGGTCATGAAATTTGTGGGTTTCACCTGGGTTTGGGGGACAGGAATGCGGGGTTTGTTGAAGCTTGATAGGTATACGGAAAACTTACGCATTCACCGTAAGCTTTCTTCTTGCAGTCCGTTATTACGGTGGGTATCCAGGGCACAGTTTGGAATTGCGGATGCTTGTTGTTCATCACTGATTTATGTGTTTTTGTTCGTCTCTATAGCTGCAATCTTGCGTATGTAGTGTCTTTGGATTTTGTTTGAGAAAGCGGCTTTCAATAATCCCATTTTTGAACTACTAGAAGTTACTCGATCCCTTCATCTTGAGACCGCAACATGTGTTTTCCATTCAGTTATTCATTTGGTCTTTAATGGTTTGTTGTTTACACTTGGGTTGTGGTGATCAAGGTTTTTAGTTGTTAAGGGATGTTGAGTGATGGTTTTCGCTGGCTCTTGTTCAAAGTCTTGTATGAAGTCTGCATTTGAAAGCTTAGAATTGCAGAAGAAAGCTTCCTAAGCTGCCGAATATCTTCTGTTGCAGAAAACTTGTTTTCGTGGCTTTTGCATGTTTTTGCATGCAAAATAGCTTTCAAAAATTGCACTTTACTCCCCTTAGCTTCTATCTATGCTACAAAGGCCCAATTATGCTCCAATTTCTTGCAATTAGGTCCTAGAGTAATTGCAATTTGAATCATTACTTGACCTTTTCATTACTTATGGACCTTTGAAGTTCTCAAAATATTTTAATTGGACTTGAATGATGGGTTAATGTTTGATATTGGGTCCTTAGTAGTCTCTATTTTAGGAATTTGATTGATAATTTACCTTCTTTGTAATTATGCATTATTTGATTACATTTAAGTTGCAATTGGGGAGGATTTGGTGATTTGTTGGTTTAACTTATTTTTGTGTTTTTGTCTATATTTTACTATTTAATTGGTGCCTTGACTTTTTTATTGTTTTGAAACTAATTTTTTCTCTATTAGGGCCTTATTGCAAGGGAGGTACACCCTAACCCTTATTTCTCACTTTATTTGATCCTACGTGCTCTATATGACTTTATGTGTCTAATTGCATGCCTATTGAAAGTGTTTTATATTTATTATTGTATTTGTTTGCTTTATTGGCTTTAGTTTTATATATTTATTTTAGTTCAATTTTGATCCTTTGAAAGGCAATTTAATGCCAAAGTTGTAATAGTTAGGTTATTATTTTATTTATTTACTTATTTCTTCCCCCCTTAGATTGTAGTAGGCCCCCCCTCAAATGTAATAGTTAGGGTTTTATTTGCTTTCTCTTTTTGCTTGTGTGATTTGCATGCTTACGTGCTATGTGTTACTACTTTCTTAGGATCTTGCATCTAGATATTATGATTATGTGTTATGTGTTTATGTGATATTATGTGTTTACTTGCTTTGGTATGCTTTATATTATTGGCTTAGTTATAATTAGTGTATGACGTAATATCACACTAGTCCAACGCTAGTTGTGATCCATTTTCCGATGCCACACTAGTCCAACGTTAGTTGTGTTTCCCTTGTTCGATTTTTCACTAGTCCAACGCTAGTGAGAAAGTAGAAATATGGGCTAATCCAACGCTAGACCCTTAAGAGCCCTTCGAGCATTAGATCATGATTGTGTGATAAAATCACTTCATCTCATGCATGTTTTTTCACCTTTTAGGGTTTTACCATGTTGCATGACACTTTCCTTATATGTATATTCCTTACCCTTTTGTATGAAAACATGACATTAGACTTGCATTCCCATTTAAGTATTAGAACTAGGCTAGTACATTTGCATGATTAGATTAGGGAAATTACCCCTTGGATATGGGATATGGACGAGTTTGGCTTCTCTAGCCTTAGCACGCTCGTATTCCCTCTATTAAAGGGAACATTGAAGTCACGAGTTTAAGTTTCCTGCACCCATTATGATGCATTCCTTTAGGTCATACACATTTGTATATTATTATTTTCTTTACTTTTTCTTTCTAGTCTCATGATTTGCATATTTGTGACCTCTTCAAAGAGTCCCTATTGGGCATCACAATTAATGTGATTGGCACCAATTAAGCTTCGAAGAAATATTTTGATCCCCGATACCCTCCTGGGATTAGAGTTTGCATTCATATAGTATGTTCAAATGTGATAAATTTTTAGGTTAAATTAAGAAAATCTTTGACTAAATCACGCAACTAGCCTTGGTTAGGTTGAAAGGGTGTCTTGGATTCTTATCCTTGCCTTCCCTTTCTTCAAATGTGACTCCCGAATCTTTTTCTCTGATTTTCGTAGACTTGGAGTCGTTTAAAAAGGGTTTTCTACTTTTTCCTTTAAAATTCATTTTTAGGTGACTTGGTACACCTTAACTCTATACCAAGTGGCGACTCCATTTTTTCATTCAAAAAATCATTTTTAAACTATATTTTGGGTCAAATCGTCGCATTTTCAAGTCCCATTTAGACCCATGTTTTTTATTTTCTTTTTAAATCAAAAATTCATTTTCCAATTAAAAATTGAATCAAAAGCCATTTTTCTAAACTCGTCTTTTATTTATTTTTCTTAAAAAATGGGGCGCGACAGTTTGTACTTATATCAGGGATTCGGGCTCGAAAATTATTAAGTAAAGGAACTCAAGGGTATTTGGCTTTTCTTATTAACACCCCTAGTGATAAGGTGAATTTGGAGGACATGCCGGTAGTGAAAGACTTTCTAGATGTTTTTCCTGAAGAGTTAGAGTCATTACCCCCAGAACGGGAAATAACTTTTAAGATTGATGTAACTCCGGGAGTGGCACCTATTTCTAAAATGCCATATCAGATGGCTCCAGCAGAATTGAAGGAGTTGAAATTGCAACTGTAGGACTTGTTGGAAAGGGGTTTTATAAAAGAGAGTGATTCTCCGTAGGGAGCCCCGGTTTTGTTCGTAAAGAAAAAAGATGGGAGTTTGAGGCTATGTATAGACTATAGAGGCTTGAATGATGTCACAATTAAGAATAAGTACCCGTTGCCCCACATTGATGAATTGTTTGACAAATTGCAAGGGGCGGTAGTACTCTTGAAGCTGGATTTGAGACAGGGTTATTACCAATTGAGGATTTTGGAGAAGGATAGACCCAAGACTGCTTTTAACTCGAGGTATGGGCACTTTGAATTTGCCGTGATGCCATTTGGATTAATGAATGCTCTTGCAGCTTTTATGCATTTAATGCATAGGGTCTTTAAGGCTTATCTAGACCAATTTGTGGTGGTCTTCATTGATGACATTTTAGTGTATTCTAAAAATGTGAAAGACCATGAGAAACATTTGAGAATTGTTTTACAAACCCTGAGGGAACACTAGTTATATGCTAAATTTAGCAAGTGTGATGTGACAGCCCCACCTTCCCCAAAGGCGAACCAAAGAGGTTAGCGGACTGCCTGCCCAACTCTCGCCAGGACTAACGGTGCAGTTTAGAACGATCTATTTTGTTCCGGAACTTATAACCTCGCGTAAACAAGGCAAAAGGGTAAAATAATCCAAAATAAAAAAAATGAAATTCGGAGTCGACCATGAATAGTAACCGACCCGTCAGAACCCAACCAACTATCAAGTAAACATTCACATATGGAATTTGAGCAATTACAACCCAAAGTGACATACAAAAGTTTTCAAAAGTTAATATATACACGGTTTGCCAAATTGAAAGTGAAAACGACCCTAAAGATACATTTAGGGTTTCACTTCATATACAATACAAAAGAGATATACATCTAGTTCATTCGGCAATCATTTATCAAGATTCATTCCAAAAAGAGTCATATTCCTGTAAGGAAAACAAAAGGAACGGTGTGAGCTAATTGCCCAGTGAGATACTATCACTTACGCAACCAAGTGCATATAAGCATCAAGCTTTCAATCAATATAATAAAAATAAACAAAGGCACACGTCAAATATGGTGATAAAAGGATACAGATGGCTCTCAAGAGCCCTTTCCTCGTTTGCATTTCTTGATCGGACGTCATTGACCCTCCGTCAATGTTCAAAAGTAACCAACCGTAGACTCCACTTTACCTCCACTCCTTCCACCTAACATCCCCCTACCGGGCCCGAACTCCAAACACTTGCACTTTGGTATTATTCGAGTATACCGGAATCGAGAGTCTCGCATACTACAAGATTCCATATAACTTTACCCAAGGTTCATTAATTGGCACGACCAAGCCCTCGCCGGCTCGATTCAATCAACTACCAATGGGGTTGAGCTCATTGATAACATTTGTAGTCGTTGGATACTCGTCCAATCGACACCAAGTCGAGTACTTTCATTTCATGTAATATTTCATATAATATTCCAATAACATGACAACAATGATATAAGGCATATAAGTGAGAGTGATAAAGTACACTTTCACTGCAATCAAGTCACATTCAATTCACTTCAAGCAATTTACATTCAAAGCCATATAGTAACACACAAGTGAGTAGTACACTCACTAGGGTCAGTGCAGATACCTCCCAAAAGAGAGCTTTAATCACCAATAAACCCTAAAATAATCCAAGGAAAATAATTGAAGGTTCCACTTTCAAAATTGTATGCACATGTGAGGCTCGACTACCAGTCGTATGCCTCGCCAAATTTACTAAAGCAAGGGTGCAAAACATGATTTTTGGTAACGAAAAGGTAACATGAAGACTTAGGCTCAAACAACCCAAAAGCCCTTCGCTCAAAACACAAGTAAATCCAACTAGCCTTCAAGAAAAATTTCGGCAGCATATCCCTTGTGTTTACCTATTTTCCAGCCATCATGGCTTCATTATTTCCTCAAATCAGTCCCAACATCTTGTATAAAAATAATCTCATTCCCAAAAGCCGTTCACTAGGCTTAATGGCATTCAAGTACAAAATTTAGCTAGGAAATAACCGAATATGAAAGTCAAGCCCTAACTATTCAAATGAACACAATAAGACTCGATTACAAGTCATAAACCAATTCTATATACTACCAAAAGAGGGTTCCCTAAGCATACACAAACATTAAAGGAAACCAGAAAATTCGGAAATGCAATTAGCTTTGGCCTTGAAAAAACAGTTTTTGTCCTCATTTTGCGGTAATGGCACCAATTTCACTACGATTATCGGATGAGGGTGCAAGACCCACCATCTCGAATCTAAAAGACAGGGTTACAACATTACAGAAGGTCACTCAACCCAGTTTTGAGTGCAAACAGGTCAAAAATGCAAGATACTACATCAAAAACGTAAAACAGATTCACCAAAACGCATTCTAGCGGAAACATCATAACTCAGGCTCTACAAGTCCAAATCCAGAAATTCCAAAACCAGCTGAAAGCTAAGAAACAGGGATAAATTTCATTAGAAGGCCTCAACAACTAATTCGGAAGCAATTCCAGCCAAAACAACCAATTACAGGCGCAATTCTCCAATTCGAGTAAAACCAGAATAGCAATAGTAATTTCGACTTATCTCATTCTACACTACTCCGATTGACCTGAAATTTTGTAGACACCTATAAAATGTCATTCCCTACAACTTTCATGTTTTAATCCAAGGCCAATTCGGCCTCTATCTAGGACCTAAAATTTCGGACAGAATGCTCCCTCAAGAACCCTAGTTTTCTGAAATTTCTTCCAAACCAGAAATTGGTTGCAATTAATCACTTTTCCCACCTCCTTAAGTCATTATAGACCATTTCCAATCATCATAGATAGCCACACAATCATGCTTATATTAAAACAGAAAAATCCCCAAAAATAATAAAACTTGATCATTTCAACCACAAATCAAGAATAAATCCATAAACTTGCATCTTCTACTACCACTAAGCATGATTTAAGCATCAATTAAAGGAGGAGCGTGGTTCTTCACAACTTACCTTAAAACAAGAGAGAGAGAGCTATTGGTCACCTTAGCTTTCCAAATAATTCCACACAACAACTCACCAACACTTCCTTAAGTGGTTTTATGGAGCAAAATCAAGGTTGGATGGTTGAGTAAGTTGATTGAAGCAAGATGGAAGCCAAAATCTTGACGAGTTTTCTTTCTTTCCTTGCTTAAGAGATTCGGCCAAGAGGAAGAGAAGAATGAGGGATTTTTGGTGAATTTTTAAGATATTTAAGTCAATTGGTAAGACATGCAATAGTAGTCAAATGGTCCAACCAATAGCCAAGTGACACTTGTCACCTTTTATTAAATACCTACCTAACTTGTCTCTCTCATATCAATCCAAATTACAACCTCTACTTATCTCTTAACACCCGATAAATTAACTCCAGTATCTAAAACTTAACCTAGTTGGTCGAATTTTTCCGAACTTTTCGCACTAGTGGGTCCCACGTCCGGTATACGTTCTTAATTTCTCAAAATCCATTCGATACTAGAAAAAGCATCTAAAATTTATATCTGCTCCTTAAAATTATTTAGAAATTTTTCTAATCACGAAAATGCAGAAAACAAGCCATAAAAATACGAGAAATCTAGAAAATGAAAATTACGGGTTCTCACACTCTCTCCCCCTTAAAAGAATTTCGCCCTCGAAATTTCTCACCTTGGTTCACAACCAGTTCAGGGTATTCCTTTTTCACCTCCCAGGTAGCCTCTTCTATCCCATGATTTTTTTCCACTTTTTTTTTCTGCGTGAATACTATTCTCTCTCCTACCCAAACTCTGCGGTCCTTACAAACCATACCAATGCTCAAACGATGATTCCCCATAGGAATACTACTTTCAGGTCGTAGGGTAAACAAGCAGGCGTGGTATCTATTTCGTCCATCAAAATTGGGATTGACAAATGGATGAGTAACACCGGGATCTACTAATATTTCCGCAGAAATACCGCAATCGTACCTTCCTCAATCTCAGGAGAATCGGGGACCTGTTGTGGCTCCAGTGAATACACTTGAGCTGCCACCTTAGATTTAGTCCCTTCCTCCTTGGCCGATTCGGAGTTAGTCTTTGTCGCTTGCTGATTCCCCTTTTCATCTCGTGATAGGACTGGACAAGTAGCGAGCTGATGGTTTGCACTTCCACAGCGCAAACATTTTCCCTCCTTCTTCCAGCAATTGTCCTCCGAGTGGTTTGGCTTTCCGCAATACCCGCAAGGTCCGTGTGTTGCAGAAGCCGAGCCTCCTCTCTGGCCTCTCCCCACTTGGCCGCCTCGCGACGGGCTCTCTCGTGACACTCCCGGTACCCTTTCTTCTCCAATTCCTCGCCCAAACTTGGAAGGGGTACTCTCATCCCCCTGCCCCGAACTAGTTCCAGGAAATCCTCGCTTTTTCGCCTGGAAATTTCTTACTTGCAATCTGGCACTCTCTACTCGTTGGGCCTTCTCAACGGCCTCGCTAAAAGCATTAATTTGAGCCACTGCGAGGTCCTTCTGAATCTCCACGTTTAGGCCCTGGATAAAACGCCTAATTCGCAGTTGCTCCGTCACAATCAACTCAGGCGCAAATTTGGACAGGCGGGTGAACTGGCTCTCGTATTCCGCCACCGATTGAACTCCTTGGCGGAGTCGGATGAACTCATCTTCCTTCCTCTCCTGAACCAGAGGAGGGAAGAATTTCACGTTAAACTCCCTCATAAAATTTACCCAAGTCCTGGGCGTTTGTTGCTGCACCCATTTTTGCCGAATGACATTCCACCAGGAGCGGGCCGCCTCTTCCAGCTGGAAAACGGCAAAAGTCACCTGGCGTTCTTCGGTGTAGTGCTGGGCGGCGAAAATATCGACCATCTTTTCGATCCACCTTTCGGCAACATCCGGATCGGGTCCCCCAATGAACTTGGGCGGAGCAAACTTTTGAAATCGTTCAAGAGCTCTGTCTTCGCTCTCAACATGATTGCCAGGGTTTCCAGGGTTTCCTGGATTAGGATTTGGATTCTGACCTTGTTGCTGCACCACTTGTGCCAGCAAGTTTGTCATTTGCTGCATAGCGGCAGATAGCTGTACATTGGGATCAACTCTCGGTTCAAGATGGGGTCCAGAGGAGGTTTCCCCAGCACCCCGGTCTGGCGTAGGTTGCCTATTCCCGCGCCCACGCCCCCGTCCACTATGTGTGCCTTCCATACAATCTAAGTTGATCTAGGTCACAAAATAAATATACTGTTAAAGGGCACCTAACCCCTCCTTTTCGTAGCATTAAACAGGAACAAGTAAACAAGAACAATTAACTACTCAACTCCCTCGTCTAGCATTTAAACACATAACACATATACAGAGAACACATAACAGGATCAACATGTATACAGAACAGTCAGTCAGGTACATACAAAGTCATCCATAGAATCGCAATTTCTAGTTCGCCCAATTCTTTCTAACCTAGACTCTCATCTCTTTCGTATCCGGGCGCAAGAATCTCATTTAAGATAATTCACAACTCGAGCCGGCCGGTCCCAAGCGTAAATCATCCATACTAAAGATTCCTACCCGACATACTTATCTGTTGTCATCAAGTTCCATAATAAAGATTTTTACACTTATAACATGCCCCGTTCATAACTTACGCTCAAACGAGCACTTAGACATATCCATGAAATCGGGACCATAACACCACTTGGCCCAAGCTCACTCCGCGCAGAGACCACGCGAAATAGCTCTGATACCACCTGTGACAGCCCCACCTTCCCCTAAGGCGAACCAAAGAGGTTAGCGGACTGCCTGCCCAGCTCTCGCCAGGACTAACGGTGCAGTTTAGAGCGATCTATTTTGTTCCAGAACTTATAACGCGCGTAAACAAGGTAAAAGGGCAAAATAACCCAAAATAAAAAAAATGAAATTCAGAGTCGGCCATGAATAGTAACCGACCCGTCAGAACCCAACCAACTATCAAGTAAACATTCACATATGGAATTTGAGCAATTACAACCCAAAGTGACATACAAAAGTTTTCAAAAGTTAATATATACACGGTTTGCCAAATTGAAAGTGAAAACGACCCTAAAGATGCATTTAGGGTTTCACTTCATATACAATACAAAAGAGATATACATCTAGTTCATTCGGCAATCATTTATCAAGATTCATTCCAAAAAGAGTCTTATTCCTGTAAGGAAAACAAAAGGAACGGTGTGAGCTAATTGCCCAGTGAGATACTATCACTTACGCAACCAAGTGCATATAAGCATCAAGCTTTCAATCAATATAATAAAAATAAACAAAGGCACACGTCAAATATGGTGATAAAAGGATACAGATGGCTCTCAAGAGCCCTTTCCTCGTTTGCATTTCTTGATCGGACGTCATTGACCCTCCGTCAATGTTCAAAAGTAACCAACCGTAGATTCCACTTTACCTCCACTCCTTCCACCTAACATCCCCCTACCGGGCCCGAACTCCAAACACTTGCACTTTGGTATTACTCGAGTATACCGGAATCGAGAGTCTCGCATACTACAAGATTCCATATAACTTTACCCAAGGTTCATTAATTGGCACGACCAAGCCCTCGCCGGCTCGATTCAATCAACTACCAATGGGGTTGAGCTCATTGATAACATTTGTAGTCGTTGGATACTCGTCCAATCGACACCAAGTCGAGTACTTTCATTTCATGTAATATTTCATATAATATTCCAATAACATGACAACAATGATATAAGGCATATAAGTGAGAGTGATAAAGTACACTTTCACTGCAATCAAGTCACATTCAATTCACTTCAAGCAATTTACATTCAAAGCCATATAGTAACACACAAGTGAGTAGTACACTCACTAGGGTCAGTGCAGATACCTCCCAAAAGAGAGCTTTAATCACCAATAAACCCTAAAATAATCCAAGGAAAATAATTGAAGGTTCCACTTTCAAAATTGTATGCACATGTGAGGCTCGACTACCAGTCGTATGCCTCGCCAAATTTACTAAAGCAAGGGTGCAAAACATGATTTTTGGTAACGAAAAGGTAACATGAAGACTTAGGCTCAAACAACCCAAAAGCCCTTCGCTCAAAACACAAGTAAATCCAACTAGCCTTCAAGAAAAATTTCGGCAGCATATCCCTTGTGTTTACCTATTTTTCAGCCATCATGGCTTCATTATTTCCTCAAATCAGTCCCAACATCTTGTACAAAAATAATCTCATTCCCAAAAGCCGTTCACTAGGCTTAATGGCATTCAAGTACAAAATTTAGCTAGGAAATAACCGAATATGAAAGTCAAGCCCTAACTATTCAAATGAACACAATAAGACTCGATTACAAGTCATAAACCAATTCTATATACTACCAAAACAGGGTTCCCTAAGCATACACAAACATGGTCTGAAAGCTTGGGAGCCGAAGCCTTATTGAGTCTAGATGCATTAGTGAGGCAAACCTCATGCATCCATATTAGAATTGCCTAGGGTAGAGTCGACCTTACCCTATATAGGACACTAGGCACGAGGGGAGGGATCCTACCTCTCTTTCCTTATTTATTTTTGTTGCTTTTTATATCATATAATTGTCCAATGTGTTATGTGATTATGTGTTGAACTGACGTTTCCTTGTCTCTTGTCTTTTGCATTCACAAACATTAGGAAATAAGAGGTCTGACATGATCCTCTTTTAGGACCTACCCTTATAGATAGGCTATTGCACGTTTAGAAATTTTGGTATATTTCATTCGTAAATTAATGGCATATCATTTTAGGCCTATCCTGGCATATAAAGGTCTCCTTAGGTCACGTTTCCATTTAAATTGCATGTTTTATTGCTTTAATAAATGGCATCATGCATAAACCCTAGAAGGGAATGCCATTTAGGGGATCCCGTGCTAGGATTAAACCGCCCTGTGTCTCGGATATATAATCCAATGAGACGTGCACATTTATATTTTTTATATTATCTGAAGGGGTAGTGCACGAGGTAAGGTAGGACCCGATCTTTTCGAAGACGGCAAAGCAATCTTTGCGCATTGGAATATGAGCATCTAACAATCATCTTTTGGCCATTTTTAACATAATTGGTAAAATCCCTTGCTTAAAGGACATTGACTTAAAGAAATTCACAAATGATTCCTCATTCTTGAGACGATAAATGTATTGAGGCCAAATTTTGATTTTTAGGAGGCTCATAGACTAATGTATCACAATGAATTTTTGAAAATTACCAATGGGTGGACAATTCAACCCATTTTTGAATAAACCATCAATTTTATTCAATCCATTTGACCAATGTACCCTTTTTGGGTGATTTGGTCGATTTTTGAATAAACTATTAATTTCATTCAATTCATTTAACCAATTTACCCTTTTTAGGGTGATTTGGTCGATTTTTGAATAAATCATCAATTTCAATCAATTCATTTGACTAATTTACCCTTTTTGGGTGATTTGGTCGATTTTTGAATAAATTATTAATTTTATTCAATTCATTTGACTAATTTACCCTTTTTAGGGTGATCTGGTCGATTTTTGAATAAATAATCAAATTTCATTCAATACGTTTGACCATTTTACCCTTTTTAAGGTAATCTAGTCAATTTTGAATAAATCATCAATTTCATCCTATCCATTTGACCCGCTTATTCCCTTTTAGGGTTTAAGTCTAAGGTTCACTGAATAAATTGGTCGAAACATTGCAACCCTTTCAAGAGCAGGCTCTTTTGCACATCATGCGTCGATCAAAACAAGCAATCCATTCGGACTTTGTCCTCATTTTTAAGACAAATGTCTCTTCTCACTCCAATTGGCCAAGTTTTCAAATTATTTTTTTCACTCAATCAGTTGATCGGACTCGTCAGGTATGGTATGGTGCCTACCTTAGAGGATTGCATTTTCATACTAGGCTTACCCTTGGCATAAAAGGGCTCCTCCATAGGACATGCATATCGATTTTATAGTCTTACTTACTAACTCAGGGTGTTTTTTTTTCTTTTGTTTTTCCCCCTTCCCCTGCATTCATAAAAATGTTTCGATAAGGTGAAAATATTTTTCTATATCTGATAACAATTTTGATCCGATAAAGTTTGAAAAGTATTACTTGACTCTTGGGCAGACCCTGCGATGAAAACATGAAGGATCTATTCCGAAGCGTTAGGATAAAGCCTCTAAGAGATTTCATAATTGTTTTCAAAGGAAAATTCTGTATATTTGACTTGTTAATACATTTTCGACCCAAAAGAAAAGGAGACAAAAAGTGTATATATGTGGAGCTCTTTAGAAGTTTTTTTCTTCTCATTTGTTTCAAAGGAAAATTTTGTTTTAAACTTTTTCAGCCATAAAGTTTTGGATAATTATTGTATTCATGTACATTTCATTCTTTTGCTCATCGGAGATTTCATGATGAATTTTGGGAAATAAAGCTAAATTGAGATTTCCTCAACCTCCAGCCTGAAATTTCACGAGTGTATGCTTTCTAAAGTCCTTACGTACACTCAATTAGTGATCCAAACTGTACGATAAGAGTGTCTGGAATTAAAAAGAAGCCGCTCAAACTGATAGGTCACTCAAAAGTCCCAATCAGATACCTTTTCTTCTTCACAAAAGCACCCCAAAATAAAATCAGTCCAGTGACTGATAAAATGCAAATTGGGGCAATCTTTGCTCGAAAAATGCCCACCGTGCCTAATTATATTCAATTAACATCTAAGTGAAAGCAAAATGTGCATTATCCTTGTTTATTTTGAAAATTTGGAATGATACTTCGAGCGTTCGTTTCTCTACCCATACAGATTTTTATCATTTGCTTTCCTATTTGAGCCTTTCAAAGAATAATTTCGTTTCAAATAAGAGCCTTAATGATCACTACCCTACATTGGAAAATTTTCAAATATCAAAAGGAAATGGATTTTCAATGAGCAATTCGTTACTTTGGTTGTCATGAAGCGTAAGAATGATGCTTTGGCCATCATTTCTACAACCTAAACACTGTTTTACCCTTGCATCCTCATTTGAGCTAAAATCGGTGGTTCTTTTCAAAGCACCTATGATCGCACCCCACATTGGGGAGGGAGATTGGAGAATTTTTCCAAAAAAGAGGAAAAAGCAAAATGCTAAAATTAAAAGAAAGAGAGAACCCCAAATGGGAAAATTTGATTCTACCTGAGCTTCAATTTTGAAAAAAGAGAAAAGAAAAGAGAGAAAGAGAAAGAAAGAAAAATTGTCCGGCGGATCCTCTATGTTTCACGGATATGGATGAATGGAAGTCATCCTCGGTTAATTGATTCAGATGCATGCAAAAAATTTCGTATTAATGAAAATTTTCCTTTCAGAGTTAATGTAAGGAACAGAATAAAAGTTAGGCCCTCTTCTTTTCCAATCAAATATTCTATCCCTAGTTATCCCTTTTGAGCTTTCAGAATAAATTATTTCGTTTGGCAACCCCTGAGAATCGCAAACCCCACACTGGGGCAAGTTTGAGTTGAAAAGGAAAAGTCTCAAGAAGTGAAAAGTGATAAAGCAACAAAATCAAAAGAGGAAAGAGAAAAGAGAACCTCAAGTTCAAAATAGACTGGGGCAAATTTTAAAATTTCAAAGGAATGGCAGAAGGCCGAAAGGAAAAATCAATCAAAAAAAGAAAGTTGAAAGAGAAAAGAGTCTCAATTGAGAATAAATTGGGGCAAGTTCTGATTTAACCCTAAAATAGGGTTGGCACAATAATGCGATCTCAGATCATTCAAACCATTTTTGAAATCCGCTTTCAAGCCTTAACCTTGCTAAGCACTGCACCTGACCCCATTACAAAAGCCGGAAGCCCTGACTTCTGTTCTTTGCAACATCTCTGTCGAGAAATTTTCTAAATTAATTGGTAAGTGATGCTCATATGCTGATGCCGAGAAATTTTTTTTAGATGTATTTCTGAATTGATTAGCTGTGAAGTTGACAGTGCTCATCATTTGAAAACCCGCAAAGGCACCCTTTGAAAAAGAGAAGAGAGAAAGCGAGAGAAATTAAATGCAAAGGAAAATGCAAAAAGACTCGATGCTGAAGTCCCTGTTGAGTAATGATGAAAGTCAAATAAAGTCCAAGATCTTAGAGTTCAAGCTATGAGCAATTTTGGAAAAATGCGATCTTCAGTGCAATGTCCTTGAAAATCTTATTTCTTTAAACTATCGTCTTCAAGCCGCATTACAAGCTCATAAAGTCCATCATTGACTTATCTTTCATGACAACTCGAAGTAAGGATTATGCTTCTGAGGAATCCGTCAATCATTCGGGATCATAAGGCTATAAACTATTTTCACATGTTTAGCTATCGTTTCTACCCCAAATGTTACAAGCTTAAAGCTTATATGTTGACTAAGTTTTCTCAAGAAATAGGGGTGACAAACTATTTGCTTTCACTAAGATGTGATATTGAATGGATTACATACAATTTGGGCATAAGAATAAGACAGATCTTAACCTCTCACTTTTCCTTAGCCTTCTCAAAAGCAGAAATAATGCCTATTTGATTGGTCTTGAAAGAGGAGCTAACCAGAAGTGGTGACCCTTTACCCAAAGCATCAATGCTAAAGGGAGGAAGGAATCATTTGAAATTGGGTATTATTTTGAGAAATTCATCATGAAATTTTCTGTTAGGGAACATAGTTTCTTACTTTGTTCAAATAAATGGAGAGTCATCCAAACAAATTTTTGCAACTAAATGGGCCAACACTGGGGCAAATTTTCATTTGAGAGATTTTGTAAAATAGGCCCACATTGGGGCAAATTTTTTATTTGTGAGATTTCGCAAAATAAGCCCACACAGGGGCAAATATTTTTATAGTCCATTTGAGGATTTCGTCAAAGAGTCAAGCAAGACTTTCAAATCAATCACACTGCTCTTTCCATGAGTAGTAGTTGCAATATTTTAAAATAAAGTGCATGTTGTACTTTGGCAAGCCCCCTGTGCAGGTACTCATGGCTGAAATCGATGAAGAAGCATAAGTCAGAATCTTACGAATCAAGGCCTCAAGGAGGAGCAATCATACCGTAATGCAAATCAATTGATCGGTTGCACAATAATTGGTGGAAATTTGGGCAAATTATTTTTGAAAAGATTCTCAAAAATCAAACTTGAATTTAATTTCTTGTTCCTTGACAAATTTCAATTTCTTGTTGATGAAATCTCAGCGCCCGCCGCGCACCCTTCCATTCCCCATTCTTGACAACCACATTTAATTCATTGATTTCGCCACCGTTAGCATCGAGTCTATCTCACTAACGTGTGCGTTTTTTATTCTATCACCGTTAGCATCGACTCTATCTCACTAACGTGTGCATTTTTATTCCGCCTCCGTTAGCATCGAGTCTATCTCACTAACGTGTTCGCTTTCATTCCACCGTTAGCATCGAGTCTATCTCACTAACGTGTGCGTTTTTATTCTACCACCGTTAGCATCGAGTCTATCTCACTAACGTGTGCGTTTTTATTCAGTCACCGTTAGCATCGAGTCTATCTCAATAACGTGTGCGTTTTCATTCTGCCACCGTTAGCATCGAGTCTATCTCACTAACGTGTGCATTTTTATTCCGCCACCATTAGCATCGAGTCTATCTCACTAACATGTGCGTTTTCATTCTATCACCGTTAGCATCGAGTCTATCTCACTAACGTGTGCATTTTTATTCCGCCTCCGTTAGCATCGAGTCTATCTCACTAACGTGTGCGCTTTCATTTCACCATTAGCATCGAGTCTATCTCACTAACGTGTGCATTTTTATTCCGCCTCCGTTAGCATCGAGTTTATCTCACTAACGTGTGCGCTTTAAATTCACCGTTAGCATTGAGTCTATCTCACTAACGTGTGCATTTTTATTCCGCCACCGTTAGCATCGAGTCTATCTCTCTAATGTGTGCGTTTTCATTCTATCACCGTTAGCATCGAGTCTATCTCACTAACGTGTGCATTTTTATTCCGCCTCCGTTAGCATCGAGTCTATCTCACTAACGTGTGCGCTTTCATTCCACCGTTAGCATTGAGTCTATCTCACTAACGTGTGCGTTTTTTATTCCGCCACCGTTAGCATCGAGTCTATCTCACTGACGTGTGCGTTTTTATTCTATCGCCGTTAGTATCGAGTCTATCTCACTAACGTGATTTTTATTCCGCCACCGTTAGCATCGAGTCTATCTCACTAACGTATGTGTTGTTTTTAGTTTATCTGCCACTAGCCGTTGGGTCAGTCCCACTAGTGCGCATTTCTTTTATTCTGCCACTAGCCGTTGGGTCAGTGTGAGGACTCGCAAATTCCTTGTATTTTTCTTCAAAAATACCCTTTTATTTGAAAATTAGTATTTACCAAAGGCCACTACCCAAATATTTCACATTAAGTGTAGATAAACCTAGAAAATAGGGTTTTACGCTTCGGTTTCAAGTTTGGAGCAAAATTAGGGTTTTCGCGATTTTTCGCCGGATGAATTTTCGGTACAGAGTAAGGATTAAATTTGAGGATTAAAAGTGACTTTTAAGTGAGAAATAATATGTGATTGGTAGCAATGATATAAGGTTAGTGAATGGGAAGTAAAAACCCTAGTACGTGAGTTTTTAAGAAAAACGGCGCGAACCGGCGGGTCCCGCGCACTACCGTTTGAACGCACCACTTGACCACCATTTTTGCTTACCAAATAAATTTATTGAACTTGAGCAAAATATCTTCTCTCTTGGCAGCAAGCTTGACCGAAATTTGTGGCTCATAAGCAAGGGAAAGAAAGAGAAAAATTAGTGGCCAAGATTAGGCCAAGTGTTGGGCAATTTGTGGACACCATTAGTTCTAATCCTTTTGGCTTTAATATAAGACAACTTAGCTTCATACCTCTTCATATTTCTGCCAAGGGAGCTGAGAGAGAGAGAGGAGAAGAACAAGAGTGAACTTTCTTCATTTCTTCTTGATTCAAGCTACAAAGTGAGAAATCAAAAGAACTAAACCGATTAAACTTCTCCTTGAGTGATTAGCTAGTGTTTGGTGGTGAAATTTTGGAAAGAGAAGGCTTGGGCTACACTTGGAGAACTCATATTAAGGTAAGGAAGATGATATCTCGCTAAATTTTTCTTTCAATCTTGGTTAAATTAAATCTAGTAACTTGAGTAGTAGTGGAATCATGGATGCTAGCATGTTTGGAAGTTTTTCCCCTCTTTATATGATGAACTAGGGTTTGGGAAATTCTGCCCAACTTGTTGTATGATGCTTGTATGTTACAATTAATGTTGTATAAGATGTTTTGGTAGTGTGAGAAGTGAGAAATTGGGGAAAGTTGCACTAGAAACTACAAATTTCAGATTTCTGGAAATTCTAACTTCCATTCTGTCCGGTTTGGTAACTGCATGTTAGAGGCCGAATTGGCCTTGGGTCAAAGAAGGAAAGTTGTAGAGAATGGTATTTTGTAGGTGCCTGTAAAATTTCAGCTCAATCGGAGCAACGTAGATCATGAAAAGTCCGAAATACCCTTACTGTTTTAAGTATTTCCCAAGCAGTCCGTGTGATCAGTTAAGTCCAGTTTATCACGTTTTTCGACTAGGATCCATTCTGATTTAGCTTTTTGCTAAAACATGAAAGTTGTAGTATTCTTAATTATCTTTCAAATGCCTCTAAGAACACCTGATTCGGACTTGTGTACTCTGAGTTATGTCCATTACAGTGTTCTGCGTTTAAACAGCCGACGAATTGGTTTCTGGTTTAGTAATTTGAGAATTTGACTAAGTTACATTAGGAACTGGACTAAGTGACCTTCATTAATGTTGTAGCTCTGTGTCTTAGTTTCGAAATGGCATAGGTTTTGTCTCAATCCGATAAGCGTAGCTTCGGATATGTTATTTCCGCATTCGTACGTCAAATCTGTCTTGTGCTAAGTTGAATTTCTGCACTTGTGATTGTTGTAATTCTTATTCTTATGATATTGTGAGCCTATGGAACGGCTCTTGACTTGAATTGCTTATGTGTGATGTTGGGTTGTGGTTAAGGAAAATAATGAAGCCAAAATGGCTGAAAAATTAGGTAAACACAAAGGGCGTGCTGCCCAAATTTTCGCTCGAGGGCTAGGTTTCTATTGGAACTTGTATACTTTTGTTTGGCCAATACCATGACCGGTTTTCCATTTTAAAAACACGATTTTTCATCCTGGGGTTCAAACAACCATCTTCTTACTTGAAAGTCATATTTACACGTTTTACTCCTAATTAGTCGGGTTTCTTTGTTTCCCTTAAATGTTTTGCTCGATAAACTGTAATATGTTCTCTTGTTCAACCTTAGGTTTCATTGGTGACTAAGGGTAATATCCGGAAGGATTTTGCATGTTATTTTGCATATCTAGGTGAGTGTTCATTATTTGACTTTATGGCTTGTTGTTATCATTTGCTAATGTGTTAATTACTTTTAATGATTTCCAAAATGAGCTTTCTAGGCGAGTGTGTACTTTATCGCACTCGACCTAAATAACTGTGTAATTTTCAAGGATTTAATGATTGAAATGTTACTTGCGCATGAATGTAAGCCTTTTGGGCTGAACTAGCCATTGCCCCTTGTTACCGGTCGTCTCGAGCCAGAAGCGGACTCGGTCGGGCGATTAGGGACTTGGGTGAACGTTTGGTATACTCGAGTATTACCGTGTAGGTTGGTGGAGACTGGCCAACGGCCAGGACGGGGGTGAATGAATGAACGAACGAACGAACGAACGAACGAGGGTTTATTGATAAACGAAAAATGCATTTTCTAATGATTTGAGGAATAAGGGGAAATGTCAGGAGAACGAATGAACGAAATAACGAATTGCTCCTTGTGAGCCGTATCCTTTTAATGAATATGTTACTATCGCTTTCCATTGTAAATGTTTCTTGAATTATTGATACTCCATGTTTAATGTATTGGATTGATTATCTGATTATGTGTTCGGAACCTCACTGGGCTTTTAGCTCATTCCTTTAGTTTTGTTTTCCTTACAGGGGAAGGCGAGCGAGGACGTGAGCTTGAGATAGACTAGCCAATCTAGTTTTGTTTCTTTTGTTTCTTTTGTAGCGGTTCTCGCCTAGTGCTTGGCACAGGCTGGACGTATGAAGGATTGAGAACCCTTATATATTTGATGTTTATATTCTCTTTTGGGTTGGCAATGTATATAAGTTCCGCTTTAAGTTTGGATCAATGCCCTATTTATTCTAGTGATTTATTTCAATTTTTAATTGAGAACTGTAGCGAACGACTGAGTCCCGGTGAGAGCTGGGCAGGCGGCCGCCGAACCCTCTGGTTCGCCTTAGGGGGGAGGTGGGGCCGTTACAGTCAGTCCCACTAGTGAGCATTTTATTTTACACCGCCACTAGCCGTTAGGTCAGTCCCACTAGTGAACCTTTCATTTCACTGCCACTGAACATGGGTTAGTCCCACCAGTGAGCATTTCATTTTCATTGCCACTAAACATGGGTCAGTCTCACTAGCGTGCATTTCATCTTTATTGCCACTAAACATGGGTCAGTCCCACTAGTGTGCATTCCATTTTAAATTTTGTTCGGATCAGTCCCATGATTTTAAGTTTTATTCGGGTCAGTCCCATGATTTTAAGTTTATTCAAGCCAATCCCATGATTTTAAGTTTTATTCGGATCAGTCCCATGATTTTAAATTTTGTTCGTGTCAGTCCCATGATTTTAAGTTTATTCGGGTCAGTCCCATGATTTTAAATTTTATTCGGGTCAGTCCCATGATTTTAAATTTTGTTCGGGTCAGTCTCATGATTTTAAGTTTATTCGGGTCAGTCCCATGATTTTAAATTTTATTCGGGTCAGTCCCATGATTTTAAGTTTATTCGGGTCAGTCCCATGATTATAAATTCTGTTCGGGTCAGTCCCATGATTTTAAGTTTTATCCAGGTCAGTCCCATGATTTTAAATTGTGTTCGGGTCAGTCCCATGATTTTAAGTTTTATTCGGGTCAGTCCCATGATTTTAGGTTTTATTCGGGCCAGTCCCATGATTTTAAGTTTTATTCGGGTCAATCCCATGATTTTAAGTTTTATCCGGGTCAGTCCCATGATTTTAAAATTTTATTTGGGTCAGTCCCATGATCTTAAAATTTTGTTTGGGTCAGTCCCGATTTTGAATTTCCTGTCTCGGGTCAGTCTCGATTTTAAATTTCCTATTCGGGTCAGTCCCGTTTAAATTTCTTGTTTCGGATCAGTCCCGATTTTAAATTTCCTATTCGGATCTGTCCTGATTTTCAAATTCCTGTTTCGGGTCAGTCCCGATTTTAAATTCCTGTATCGGGTCAGTCCCGATTTCAATTTCTCGTTTGGGTCAATCCCATTTTAAGATTTTGTTAGGAAGGCCAGTCCTCATTTCGAAAGCATCATTCGCCCAAGTAATTTGCAGCCGAATAACACAGGTAGGTATTTGGTGTCTACTTCTTTGTCTCAAGTTTTTTCAAAACTCAGACAAAGAGGGGCAAACTGTAGACACCAAATTTTTAGTATGGTTTTATTTTCTATTATTTTTGTTTTTATGTTAGTTTTAATTAGTTTTAGTCTTTTATTTTTAAGTCATTTTAGCATAGGTTTTATTTCCTTTTTACTAATCCAACACAGGACAAATCTTAGCTTTTTGTTTTATTTTTTGTTACTAGTTTTGTACATTTTATTTAAGTTTTATTTTGTATCATTTTAATTAAAAAAAAGAAGAAGAAAGAAAGAAAAAAGAAAAAAAAAAGAGAAAGAAAAATTAGCATTTCATTTTTGTCTTTTTATGCCTAGTTTCGCTCATTTTATTCAATTTTACTTAAGTTGTTATTTTTCTTTATATTTTGTTTATTATTAATTAAATGAAATGAAAAAAGAAAAAAAAGAAACGAAAAAAGAAAAAAGGGAAAAGAAAAAGAAAAAGAGTTTCATGCAAGATGACCATCGGATGGCCAAGGAAGAGGCATTGAGCTGGAGTGGTTTGTGACCATCCAGATGAGCGTTAAGAGAGATGCATGATAATATAAAAAGAAAAGAAAGGAACAGCGGCAAGGGGGGCGAAGTCTGATGAAGAGAACTGGAGTGACGGCTAGGGTTTGGGAGGCTAGGAGGAGTGAATGGGACGGCTAAAAAAGATTGGGGTTTTGGAGCAGAGGTTTAGAGAGAGAAAAGTGGAGGGAGAAAAAGAGGGCGGCTGTGAAAATCTAGAAGGAAGAGAATCGGGAAAGCTAGAGAGCAAGAGGGAGCGGAGGGTAAAAAAAAAAACAGAGCAAGAGTGAGGGATAGAGAAAGCTGACGATAAAAAGAAAGAGAAAACTGGGAAAGGCAGAAAGGGGAAGGAAAAGAGGGGCAGCGGCTGAACAAGAAGAAACTTTTGCTTCCACTTTCATACGGTGCTCTGGAAATCTCTTCACCAGAAATATGTATCTTTGAGGTTGGCGTCTGGACGCAATCTTTTCAATTTTTCTTTGTTCACTGGACACCATAAGGTGCTAAAGGTAATCCCTTTTGCCTTATATTTTGGGTTAAGCAAGCCCAGCAGATTGTAGATTTCTTCTTTTTCATCAGACTTGCATGATTTTTTAATCTGTTCTTTATTGTTTTTATTTGTCCGGATTCTTCTCGAGTGTATCTGCTAAAGATAAGCCGTTATGTTTGGATTATGTTAGAACTGATGACTTGAGAGTTATATGGGTTTGGGGCTGATGAAATCAAGGTTTCATTCGAGCTTTGTGTGAAAATATATGCATGAGATGAACCGCAAGTTCACAGCAGAAAGTTGCAGCAGGTTTAACATGTTTTTGATACGAGGTGTTTATCTTGTTTTGATGTTCTGGGTTTGCTTTCTGGAAGTTTGTATTGAAGTTTTAGAGGTTGGTTTTTGGGAAAATTAGATTTGTTTGGGTGTTTTTGGTCATGCACATTTTGTCTTGTATTCTATTCCTTCATGGCTGTTTTGACAATAAAGCTGCCGAGAAGGAATGGAATTTCTGGAATGGATTTTAGCATATTGGAGTATTGGATGTTGTGTTTCCTTGCTTAAAATCTAAAAGCTTGTGGTGTTGGTTAAAACGGAGCTAAAGGTTTGTGCTTGAGGTTGAAGCCTGCGCACGAAAATGAAGAATCTTTGCTGCATTTTTACATTCCCTTGTGTTCTGGAGATACGCATGTTTGTAGTGTTTCTTGATGCATGAAATTTCAGGTATCTTTTGCTGCTCTGGGTGTGTTTGGGTCACCTTTATTGCTTTAATCTATCCAATGAAGTGCTTTAACATTGGATTTCTGTTAAGATGATAGTTGGAATTTTTGTTTGAATGATGAAAAGCTGCATTTCATCCTCATGCTTCGCTACTTTTCTGTTTTCCCCCCGTAAACAGCTCACAAAACTGGTTTTCAGTCATCCTTTGCTAGCTTAATCTGATGTTGAAGGGAAGGAAATGGGAGGTTTGGTGTTGAGTTTGTATGTTTAAAGTCTGAAATACTTGAACTATGGTCGAACACTTTGCTGGAAGATGAACAAATCAGGTCGTCGCATGCTTGCTGGAATTTTCTCCAGCATTTGTGTGTTTTTCCTTCTATATTTTGGTTTGTTGGGATGTTGAAATCGTGTGTCACATTAAGTCTTTGAGTATTTGGTTGGAAAAGGTTGATCAAAAATGTCTTGGGATATGAGTTTCGTAAACCAAATGCAGCAGTTTTCTCCTTCGGTTGCAGAAGCTTGTTTCATGACTCTTGCATGGAACTTGCATGCAAAAATGGCTTTTGACAATTGCATTTTACTCCCCTAAGCTTCCCTTTATCTTACTATGGCCCAATCATGTTCTAATTTCTTACAATTAGGTCCTAAAGTAATTGCAATTCCCATCATTACTTAACCCCTTCTTTGCTCTTGAACCCTTGAAGTTCCTAAAATGTTTTAATTGGGTGTGAGTGCTTGGTTAATGTTTGCAATTGGGTCCTTGGTAGTTTTTTTCTATTTTAGAAATTTGATCAATAATTTTCTTTTCTTGGAAGTTATGCATTATTTGATTTCATTTAAGTTGCAATTGGGAGGGATTTGGTGATTTTGTTTATACTTTACTATTTAATTGGTGCCTTGACCCTTTTATTGTTTTGAAGCTAATATTTCCTTCATTTCATTACCATTGCAAGGGAGGTAACCTCTATCCTCTTGATTTTATTTCTCCTACGTGCTCCTAAGTGCTATGTGTGAATATGCATGCTTTGATTCGCCTTTTTAATGTTTAATTGCATGTTTCACTTTCTTTTTATTTAGCCTTCTTTAATTGGCAAGTCATTCGAGGGCATTTGAATCCCAATTTGTAATAGTTAGGTTTTGGCGCCTCTCTTGAAGATATGTCTTAGCTAGTCAATGTAATAGTTAGGATTTACTTTTATAAGTCCTTTTCCCCCTTTTAGATTGTAGTAGGGTTCCCCGAATGTAATAGTTAGGGCTTTATTTGCTTTATTTGCCTTGTGTGTTTTTGCATGCTTAAGTGTTATGTGTTAGTCACTTTCCTAGGGTCTTGCATCTAGACACCATGCTTATGTGTTATGTGCTATATGTGATTTATGTGTTTATTTGCTTTATTAGGCTTTACATGATCTATTTGATTGTAATGAATGTGTGACGTTACCACACTAGTCCAACGCTAGTCGTGGCCCCCTTTCCTGTCACCACACTAGTCCAACGCCAGTTGTGGCCCTTCATTCCATTTTTCCACTAGTCCAATGCTAGTAGGAATTCATAAATATGGGCTAGTCCAACGCTAGACCCTTAGGGACCTCCTACGCTAGATCATGTTTGTATGATTACATTACACTTCATGCATATTTTTCTATTTTTTAGGATCTTTACCATTTTCACATAATATTTCCCCCTAATAAAATATCCCTTATCCCTATGTATATATAACATTTAGATTTGCATCTCATTTAGGAAATTAGGGGGTAGATTAGTGCATTTTTTGCCTGATTAGACTAGAGATAACCCCTTGAGTATGGGATATGGACGAGTTTGGCTTTCTAGCCTTAGCACGCACGTATTCCCTCTATTCAAGGGAAAATTGAGTCACGAGCATTAGCTTCCCCGCACCCATTATGATGCATTCCTTTAGGTCATGCACATTTGTATATTATTATTTTCTTTACTTTTTCTTTCTTTCGAGTCTAATGACTTGCATTATTCGTGACTTCTTCGAAGAGTCTTTATTGGGTTTCACAATTAATGTGATTGGCACCATTCGAGCTTTTGAAGAGAAATTTCGACCCTCCGATACCCTCTTAGATCTAGGGTTTGTATGCATATAGTACATCCAAATGTGATAAATCTTAAGGTTAAAATAAGAAAATCTTTGACTAAATCGCGCAACTAGTCTTGGCTAGGTTGAAAAGGTGCCTTGGATTCTTATCCTTGCCTTCCCTTTCTTCAAATGTGACTCCCGAATCTTTTTCTCTGATTTTCGTAGACTTGGAGTCGTTTAAAAAGGGTTTTCTACTTTAAAAATTCATTTTTAGGTGACTTGGTACACCTTAACTCTATACCAAGTGGCGACTCCATTTTCATTCAAAAAACCCTTTTTAAACCATATTTTTGGGTCAAATCGTCGCATTTTCAAGTCCCATTTAGACCCGCATTTTTCCATTTTCTTTTTAAATAAAAAATTCATTTTCCTAAACAAATTTATTTTCTTATTAAAAAATGGGGCGCGACAGAGCTCTCGTCCTTACTCTCCTTCCCCTGTTAAGGAAAACAAAACTAAAGGGATGAGTTAAAAGCTCAGTGGGGTTCCGAAACAAATAATCAAACAATTAATCCAATACATTAAACATAGAGTATCAATAGTTCAAGAAACATTTACAGTAGAAAGCGATAATAACACATTCATTAAAAGGATACGGCTTACATGGAGCTATTCGTTCGTTCGTTCATTCATTCTCCTGTCATTCCCCTTATTCCTCCAATTATTTGAAAATACATTTTGAGAAGTAAAACCCTTCATTTCATTCATTGCCACTCGTTCATTCATTTCATTTCACCCCCTTCTAGACATTGGCCGGACTCCACCCGACAACAAGGTAATACTTGAGTATACCAACGTTCACACCCAGGGTCACCATATTGCCCGACCGAGTCCACTTCTGGCTCGAGTCGATCAGTAACGAAGGGCAGGGCCCAGTTCAGCCAAAAGGCTTACATCATGCACAACTAATGTATCAATCATTAAATCATTGAAAATTTCACGTTTCATTTAGGTCGAGCACGATTGTAACAGCCCCACTTTCCCCTAAGGCGAACCAAAGGGGTTAGCGGACTGCCTGCCCAGCTCTCGCCAGGACTACGGATCAGATTAGAGCTATCCGCTTCAATCCGGAACTTACAAACTCCCGTAAACAAATCAAAATAGTAAAACAACCCAAGATAAAATGAAATGAAATCCGGAGCCGGCCATGAATAGTCACCGACCCATCAGAACCCAACCGAAATAGCTAACAAACATTTACATCTGAACTTTAGCGTTTACAAATCAAAATGACATACAAAAGCTTTCAAAAGATAATACATATACACGGTTTGCCAAATCAAAAGAGAAACGCCCCAAAAGTACACTTAGGGTTTTAATACATGAGCTATACAAAAGATATGTTCAACTAGCTCAAGTCGGCAACCGATTATCAAATCCAGTCCAAAAGTATTTATTTTCCTGTAAGGAAAACAAAAGGGACAGAACGGGGTGAGCTTGCGCTCAATGAGGTACCAAACAGATAGCAGAAAAATCATAGCATTTCACATTTTTCAAATCAGATACACATGCCAGATGTAAAGCAAAGGAACCAATGATTCAAATCAAAAGGATACGGGTGGCTCTCAGGAGCCAAATTTCCAGCGCAGTACTTGATCCAAATTGGTTGACTCTCCGTCAACGTATATAGAACCAAAACGTCCGTAGACCCCTCTTTACACCGAATTCCGTCCACCAAACACCCCTTTACCGGGCCCGCTCACCGTAACCGAACAGAAATGGTAATACTCGAGTATACCGGAATCAAGGGTCTCAATACCCAAAAATCCCCGAACAGACTACCGTGGTTCGTTATCTAATCGTCCAGGCCCTTGTCGGCCCGACTCGAATAACTTAGCCACAGGATTGAGCTCATAGGTCATAGAAATCCGAACAGATGCAGACATAGATAACAGATTCAAATTTTGCATAGTAAATTGGCATATGATCAGACTAGAGAACGAGTGTGATAAAGTACACCCTCGTCTCGAACAAATAAACAGATTGCAGAGCAAAATCAAGTTAAACAACACTGAAGGGGAGTGGTACATTCACCGATTCAACTTCAAAAAGTTTTCACTTCAGATTGGCCTTAATCGCCAAGAAACCCTAAAATAATCAAAATAAACCAATTGAAGGTTTTACTTCCAGAATCGAGTAAACAGAATGCACATGTGAGGCTCGACTACTAGTCGTATACCTCGCCAAATAATTACTAATGCAAGGGTGCAAAACATGATTTTCTTGGAAACGAAAAGGTAGCATGAAGACCTAGGCGCAAACAACCCAAAAGCCTTTCATTCTACCAAAAGGCAAACCCAACTTAAAGGAACCAAACGGCCTAGAAAATCGGGCAGCACTTCCCCTAAATCTCTTACTTTTCCAGCCATTAAGGCTTCATTATATCCTCAAATCAGTCCCAACATCTCACACAAAAGTCATCTCATTTCCCAAAAGCCGTTCGCTAGGCTCAAAGTGGTACAAGTACAAAAGTTTGCTAGGAAACAACCAAAATGAAAGCAAGCCCTAAGAGAGACTCGACGAGGAGTCATAAAACAATGCTGAACACAACCCCAATAGGGTCTCATATGCATAAATAAGCATGATAGCAAACCAGAAATTAGAAATAGCATGAGTCTTGGCCCCGAATAGAAAAACTGTTTTGCCCTTATTTTGCGGTAATGGCGTCAATTTCACTACGATTATCGGATGGGGGTGTAAGACCCACCGTTTCGAAGCCAAGAAACAGAGCTACAACAATGTAGAAGGTCACTCAATCCAGTTCCTAACACAACTAGGTCAAATATACAAAATACTATACCAGAATTCCCAAAACAGGTTTGCAAATCACACAAAACTGTAATTACTATAACTCAGTCCATAGAAGTCCAAATGCCGAAATTCCAAAGGCATATGTTAGCTAAGACATTCAGCTACATTTCATCAGAATACACCAACTTCAAAATCCAAACCAATTCCAGTCAAAATGGCCAAATACAAACGCAGTTTTCGCATTCTGTCCAAAGCAGAACAGCTACAGTAATTTCATCATAACTCACTCTACACTAATCCAAATGCCCTGAAATTTTACAGGCACCTCAAACACATCAATACCTACAACTTTCATGTTTTGAGTAAAGTCTAATTCGGCCTCTAACCCAGTGATCTAAAACCGGACAGAATTGGGAATAATAAGAACCCTAACTTTCCATTTTCCATCCAAATCCAAAATTGATTGCAAATACTTATCAAACATACCTACTAGAGCCATTATAGTCCATTGCCAATCATCAAAGATGGCCACAACATTCATTTCATATTACACCAGAAAATTCATCACAAAATGGAAAACTTCACCAAAACTCTTCAAATCAAGAAATAAATCATATATTCCAACACTTATGCCACCCTTAAGCACAAAATAACCATCATTAAGTATAAGGAAGTAGTAAAACATCACTTACCTAAGAACAAGAGGTGTAGAGAGGTTGGCCACCTTAGAGCTTCAAACAAACTTCACTACAACCCTTACTAGCACTAGAAGATAGGATTTTATGGAGTGAAATCTAGTCTAAGCTTTTGTTTATGGAAGATTGAACCAAATGGAAGCTTGCAAAATGATGAAGTTCTCTTCCTTCTTGAGGTAAGAGGGCCGGCCATCCAAGGTGAGAAAATGGGGATTTTTTGTGAAATTTTTAGATATTTAACCAATTTTGGTCAAAAGTCAAAAAAAGTGAATAGTGTTCCATAAGCTTCAACCCATAAGATGGTGACACTTGTCACACCATTAATGCAATCCTATCCTTTCTTTTCTCTCTCACCTCAATCATTTCACACACTCTACTTATATCTTAACACCCGATAAATTTTACACAGTATCCGGAATTTAACCTAATTGGCCGAATTTTTCCGAACTTTTCGCACTAGTGGGTCCCACGCCTGATATACGTTCTTAATTTCTCAAAATCTATTCGTTACAAGAAAAATCATCTAAAAACTATATTTACTCGTAAAATCCACTAAGAAAATATTTCTAAGCCAGAAAATGCAGAAATCATGCCATTAAAGGAAATAAACCCTAAGAAAATTATTAGGGATTTACGGGTTCTCACAACGATAAAGTACACGCTCGCCTAGAAAACTCGTTTTGGAAATCCTTGAAAGCACTTAACACATTATCAAACAATAACACAAACCATGAAGTCAAGGAAAATATAGCAAACAAGGAACACTCACCTATTTAAGCAAAATAACGTCCAAAGTTTTCTTTCGGATACACCCTCAATCACCAAGGTATCCTAATATAATCAAATGAACACATTATGCTTTAACCATCAAAGATGTAAGTGAGTCAAAGAAAAGTCGAATACGTACTAGTACAAAGTATAAATATGGTTTTGGTAGTGAAAAGAGTACATTGAAACCAAAGGACATAAGTAAAATATTTGTAAAACTTAGACTCACTTATAAAACTTTAAAATCGCTATTTGAGTCGAAGTGGCAAAGAAAACATAAATACCCTAGATGGTTCACGTGGTATTCGCTCTCAAACCTTACTCAAGTCGCAAGTATATCGACCTAGTTCTCGAGCGTAAATTTGGGCAGTACGCCCTTTGTATTTACCTATTTTCCAGCAATTTATGGCTTCATTCTTTTCCTCAATCAAACCCAAAGTCATATACAAAATCATCTCATTTCAATAGCCATTCCATAGGGTCCAAGTCATTCAAGTACAAAATCAAGCTAGGAGCATGTGCGGAAATGAAGTTTGTGTCAAGAAACAAAAGACAGATTTGATGTTGTTTTCCGTAACGGACACAACCAAAGCTACGCTTATCGGATTAGGGTGAAATTTATACCATTTCGAAGCTAAGACAAAGTCCTACAACTTTGATGAAGGCCACTCAGTCCAGTTTGTAGTGTATCTAAGTCAAAATTTCCATTTACAGAACCAGAATCTCACATTTGGGCTTGTTAACCGCCTTATGCATAAACAACAATAACTCAGGCTACCGAAGTTGAAACGAGGTGATTCTAGGGGCGTTAGAAAGCTAAGACATAGAAATACAACTTTTGTGTTTTTCCCAAAGGCTAATTCAGTACACATCGGGGTGAACAGACACGGTTAGTGTTGTGAAATATCAAAATTGTCCACCGGACTAAACCTATGAGAGTCGGGGGTATTTTTGTCTTTTCACAGGAAACATTGCTCCAATTGAGCTAAATTTTGTAGACAACCATAAAATAGCATTATCTACAACTTTCATGTTTTATGCTAAGCCTAATTCGGCCTCCATCATGGTCAAACAGGACCAGACAGAACCAAGCAGTGAAGAGCTCTAATTCTGGAATTCAATGAATTTAAGGTGCAAACTTCATATTTCTCGCTTGAACCACTACCTCAACCTGCTATCCAAGATTATATACACCATATACCACCTAAACAACAACAAATACAGTTAACCATCTCAACCCTAACTCAAGAACATGCACCATATCCATCCAAACCACTAAAATAACTATCATTTGGCACAAATATGCATTGTTATCCAACCTTAACCAAATTTAAGTAAGAGATAAGGAGAAGACAGCCATGTACCTGCCAAAAACTCCCTTGTAGGTGTGAAACCAAACACTTTCTTTCCAAACTTTTACCACACACAACTACCTAAGCACTCAAATGAAGGTTTAATCGGTTTGGATTCATTGATTTTGCTCAAATGAAGGTGATTCAAGGTGAAACTTGGTGGTTGCTCACTTGGTTTCTTTCTTTCCTTTTCTCCTCTCTAAATCATGGTTCTAATGTGTAGAAATGGAGGCTAAAATGAAGCTTCAAGAAGGTTAAGAAGATATTAATAAGTTTGGGTCAAAGTTAAGTGCATTACCGCCAAGTGTCGCCGTAGGATTCAATCTCAATTTTTTTTTCTTTTCTTCCTTTTCTTTAGTCAACAAAGGTGGCTGGATTAAGGGGTAATTTAGGGCTAATTAGTAAAGTAAAAACAAGGGAATTACGGTAATAAAGTGGTGGTCAAGTGGTGTAATCCATCGGTAGAGAACGGTACATGTCGGTTCAACCCGATTTTCCTTAAATCGCGTATACTAGGGTTTTAACTTATAATTCATTAATTTATTATTATCACCTCTAATCCCACACTTAATATCATTTAAAACTCACTTTTAATCACCAAATTTGATCCACACTTCGTACCGGATAGTCGCACTACAGAAAAACATGAAAACCCTAATTCGCTCTAACTTGAAAACGGACAACGAAAACCCTTACTTCCATATTCATTTACACTTATTGTGGTGTGATTGGGTAGTAGGGCTATTATAAAATCATAAGTTCCAAATAAAAGGGGATTTTTAAGAAAAATGTGAGGGGTTTTACAATCCCATAAATTGAAATTAGGGTTTTGGTTAAAATATGAGAAATTTGAAAAACGGTCAGTCACAAGTGAAACTAGGGTTTTGATTAGACGTTTAGGGTTTCTAGTCTTTTAAAATAAAACAAGGTTTTAAATCAAACCCAAAGAAATAACTTTAGTTTCTTCTTTAAAACAAAATAATGTTTTTAAAATAAAAATAAACTAAAGAAATCGTAATATCCTCTTTGAGACTAAACAAAAGATGATCCTAAAAGTTGGGGTATCACAATAATGCATGTAAATGATATCATGAATCAGTAAGCAAATGTATGTATGTTGCTCTTGTGAGCCAGTGAAGTCATCGTACTTAGAACTTTAACGCTCAAACAAATCCAGTAAGTCAAATAGTACAAGGGAGCCATCGGTGCTCCAAATAAACATTGGGGAGACGTTGGTTCTAAGCACAAGCTTCCCAAAAACTCATTGGAGCCAAATCATGTCATGGCACACACACAAACACAAATGATATGCAATCGAGTAACTAATGCAAGAATTAGTTCGAAAAGTAACGTTGAAAATAGTTGTGGAATCACTCACCAACCACAACTCATGAATCTCATCCATCATAACTCATTACTTTGCTCAAGTCCAAGCCCTTCATTTCTACCAAGAGTTATCTCAAACTCAAAACAATCGAATGCTCTCAAAGATTGGACAGCACTTCCCCTTAATTTCTTCATTTTCCATCCTACAATCAATACCAATTCCTCTCACATCAACCACATACAAATCTTAGACTATAAAACATACCTTTCGGTACAATAACAACAACTGAAGCTACACTTATCGGATTGAGACGATTCTTGTGGTATTTCGAAGCCAAGACATATACCAACATTTCTTATGCAGACCTCCACAGCCAAATCATACATTTTCATGGACAAAAACGACATCTCAGAGAAAAATAGAAAACGGTCCGTGAAACAGGGTTTATGGGCAGTCAAGGGTATTTTGGTCATTTCACATGCTACAATACTCCAATCGATCTGAAATTTTGGAGGTAGATAGATAACTCATATAGCTACAACTTTCATGTTTTGAGCAAAGGCCGATTTGGTCTATTTCAAGGACAAACATGTAATACAAAAACAAGGCAGATTACTAACCCTAAGCTGGAATTAACCCCACAAGCGGAAATTTTCCGTAGGAAATCACATCTAGCATATACAAGCTTCATTTCACACACCACTAAGCCATCAATCCATGGCATATGCTTAAGCATCAAATAAAGACAGAAAATTCACCAAAAATTCTGAAATATATCAAACTCTACTTTAATCCATGAAATCTTCCATAAAACAATATATTCAACATCTCTAATCCACCAATTAACAATTACTTGCAGTAGAGAGGAAGTTCTTGACAAGACTACCTTCAAACCCTAAGAAAAGTTGGTAACTTAACTTCCCTTACCAAAACCACTCCACCACCTTCTTCCATCTTCCTTAGCAAATGACTTTTATGGAGCAAATTGAGGTTTTAATGGTTGGAACACAAGATTGAGACAAGAAATTGAGGTTGCAAGATGAAGTTTTTCTCTCTTTTCTATCTCAAAGGTTTCGGTCAGTTTGGAGAAGAAAGAAAAGTAGGTTTTGAACCCCAAATATGGTCAAAAGATGAAAACTTAATCGTTAAGAAAAACTGTACGCGACAGAATTCGGCCAGATAGTCGGCCGGATTCAAGGCAGTGGGTTTCCAAATTTTTTTCAAAATGCTCAGCCAATCCGGCCAAGAACTGGCCGGATATAAGGCCAGATTCTGCAAAATCATATTCACCAGAACGTTTTCTTTCTTTGTTTTTCGGGGCTTCACAGAAAATTGGTATAAAGTGGGGATCTATTGTCAATGTTTCTGCTTCTCTAAACATTGACGGAGTGTCTATGGGCTTGGTTCAAGCTAATGCGACTATGAATTTGGCTCTTGAGAGCCAGCTGTATCCTTTTACTTGAATCACTTTGTGTTAGTTATGGTATTTACTTTTCTCCCTAATTGATGCTTATATGTGATAAATTAAAGTTGGAACTATGTGATTTTTCAACTGCAAGACCCTATGGTACCTCATTGAGTGAAAGCTCACTCTGTCACCTTTGTTTTCCTTACAGGGGGCGAAGTCGTGGGAACGTGATTTTTGGGGAAGAGTTGAGTTGAGTTAGTTATAGATTTTAGGCATTTTGTTTAATCTCCTCTGTATTAGTAAACCTTATATGTATTTGTATAAGACTGAATACTTTGATTTGTACTTTAAGTTTGAATCATTAGTAACTCTATTGTATATAGTATTGGGTTGACGATTTGAAATTAATTGTGCGTTTTAGTACCTTCTTTGAATTTTTGGATTAGTTTGTCCTGGTAAGAGTTGGGCAAACAGTCCGCTAACCTTTAGGGTACGCCCTAAGAGAAGGTGGGGGTGTCATAGTTGGTATCAGAGTCTAGGTTAGAAATGGCCTGGGCAAAATAGAAATTTGATTCTGTGACGGCCCCACCTACCCCTAGGGCGTACCCCAGGGTTCGGCGGGTCGCCTGCCCAACTCTCGCCAGGACTCACTCACTCATAGCTCAAGAAAAATAACGTACATCCATAGAAAATAAATAACACATTCCCTTCAACTTAATATATACATTGATGCTCAAATCCAGATACAAAACTTTTACAAACCAAAATACTTCAAAGTGTTTACAATTCGAGTACAATCAACCCTAGTCGAGTGCTAACGTGAGTACCATTTCAAAACTTCAAAACTAGACTACTCTGTACCAGTCTCACGCCTCGCTCGTACTCCCTGTAAGGAAAACAAATGGTGTGGAATGATCTAAAAGCCCGGTGAGGTTCCAAATAGCAAGTTGACCATTATTTAAAAGTGTAAGTATCACGTAGCAAAGTAATGAGCATGAAAAGTTCATAAAAGTGAGCAGTAACACTTCAAGTAGCAAATCTCAAAGTGAGTGAGTGTAAAGTTTTTCTTTTAAAATGAAACAATAACACAGTAAGTACTAATCATTCCAATGTATAAGAATATGGATGGCTCTCAGGAGCCAAATTCCCATTGCATCACCAGTGCTTGATCAAGTAATAGTTGACACTTCGTCAACTTTCAAGTAAGTAACCAATCCAGTAGAGCACCACTTAAACTACTCTCCGTCCACCATCCAAACCCCTTACCGGGCACGAACTCCAAGATAAACACTGGTGGTAATACTCGAGTATATCGATTAGTCGAGGCGATAACACTCCACTCGACAACACTAGATACTAATGGTTCATTATCTAATCGACCAAGCCCTTGCCGGCTCGACTCGATTAACTAGCCAGTGGGGTTTGGGTCCCTAAGAAGTCGATGAGATATCATTTCCAATCGACTGAATCAAAATAAAAGTATGGAGACGGGAATGAGAGGCACCTCCCACTCACATAGAGTGTGGTACATGCTGCCGCTCAGCACTAACAAGTCAAGTACAAGTATATATATCATATTAGGGCATTAAATCACATTGGTCAAGTATTGAAAACAAGTGTCCAGTTCAATCAGGTGTTTGGAAGCACTCACCAAAAGATGCGGTGCCTTTATGGGTTACGTTCGGGTATTACTCCGTGTGTGGAGTTCAAATCTACGATAAAACATTGTTTAAGAGCTTTTGAAAGTAACTAAGGTTCGAAACTTAAACATTTCATTTAACGAGAATTACATAATTGAAACTTATTTGGAGAATATTTATAAACTCATGCTCGCTCTTAAAACGGTGAAACTTTAAAGTGATTAACCTTTGAAATTTGAAACTAATATATTTCTATTAGTCGTTACTTTCATTTTCCAAGGGTACAAGTTTCGGCAGAATTCTAACTTATATACCTCTATGAAAGAAAACTTGAATATCCTAGATGATTCAAGGGATATTCATTCCCGAATTGGTACTCAAGTCGCGAGTACCTCTACCTAACCCTCGAGTGTAAATTTGGGCAGCACGCCCTTTGTGTTTACCTATTTTCCAGTCATTTATGGCTTCATTATTTTTTCTCAATTCAGCCCCAAAACACACACAAATAATCTCATCACAATAGCCATTCAATAGGCTCAAAATCATCCAAGTACAACACAAGTATAATAATCCAATCGGAAATCAAGTTTTGCAGGCAAAAGACTAAATGGCAGATTTGATGTCCCTTTGCGTTTTGGTCACAACTAACACTACACTTTTTAGATTGGTGTGAACTTTATACTGTTTCGAAGATAAGACAAAGGGCTACAACTTTCATGAAGACAACTCAATCCAGTTCACAATTGATCCAGGTCGAAAGTACAGATTACAGAACCAGAATGTCCTTGTCATTACGGTTGTCAGTACTGAATTCAAATAACAATAACTCAGGATACACAATGCTGTTTGAGGCCTTTTTAGATGTGTTGGAAATCTGAAACATAGAGCTAAAAGTTTCATGTTTTGGCCAAAGGCTGATTTAATACGGATCAAGGTGAAAAACAAGCCAAAAGTGTGAGATCACAAAACTGTCCGCAAAATGAAGCTTTTGGCAGTAAGGGGTATTCCGGTCATTTCATATGCTACAATACTCTGATTGAGCTGAAATTTTACAGGAAGCTATATAACATCATTTTCTACAACTTTCATGTTTTAATCTAAGCCTAATTCGGCCTCTAGCATACACAAATAAAGATGGTCAGAACAGGGCTGTTTTACTCCTTAAATCTGGAATTTAGTGCATTCAAGGTCTAACCTTCACATTTCTAGTTTTAACCACTACTTCAACTTCCTATACAAGATTATAGACATCATATTCTATCTAAACAAGAAGAAATACCACTGAACAATTCAAAACCCTAACTCACAAATCCACCATAATCATCACAAGTACTTAAATAGCTATCATTAGCCAAGAATTTAAGTTGCTATACAAACTTAACTAAGATTAAGGGAAAGATAATGGAAAAACAGCCTTCATACCTTCCTAATGATGATTTCAAAAGAAACCTCAACCTTTCCTTCCAAACGTTTAGTACACCAAGCTTCCCAAGTGCCCAACTAAGAGATTAATCGGTTTAGATTCTTGATTTTCACTCAACTAAGCCAAAAATCAAGATGGAAATTGAATGGTCTCTTCCCTCTTTTCTCCCTCAAACTCAAGGTTGGAATGTGCAGAAATGGAGGCTGAAATGAAGCTTCAAGAAGGTTAAGATAATAGGAATTCATTTGGGTCAAAATTTGACAAGTGTCACTTTTGGATTGGAAGTCAAATTTTTTCTTTTCTCTCTTGTTTTTAGTCCAAAATTTCAGCTGCATTAAGAAGATATTTAGGTCTGATTTTTTTCAATTAATAACAAGGAGATTAAGGTAATAAAGTAGTGTTCAAGTGGTGTACTCACTCGGTAACAAGCGGTACACTTCGGTTCACACCGTTTTTCCTTAATTCGCGTATACTAGGGTTTTAACTTATAATTCATTAACTTATTATTATCACTTCTAATCACACACTTAATATCATCTAAAACTCACTCTTTAATCACTAAATTTATATACAGTCTATACCGATTGATTACATTACTAACATATGTAAAAACTTGAATTTACGCTAACTACGAACCTAAATGAAAAACCCTTGATTCTAGCGTGAATTGCAATTCTTAAGGGGGTAAATGAGTAGTAAAGCTATTGTAAGGTAATAAATTCTAAATAAAAGGGAATTTTAAGAAAAATATAAGAAAATTTTCTAGTCATCATGTGATACCCCAACTTTTAGGATCATCTTTTGTTTAGTCTCAAAGGGGATATTACGGTTTCTTTAGTTTATTTTTATTTTAAACCATTATTTTGTTTTAAAGAAGAAACTAAAGTTATTTCTTTGGGTTTGATTGAGGAAAATAATGAAATCATAAATGGCTGGAAATAGGAAAATACAAAGGGCGTGCTGCCCAAATTTACGCTCGAGGACTAGAGAGACATACTTGCAACTTGAGTATGGGTTAAGAGTGACTACTACCTGAACCGTCTAGGATATTTGCATCTTCTTTTACCGAGGTATATATGTAAGGACTTGGCCAAACTTGTACCCTTGAGAAATAAAATAATGACTGGTTGAAGTACGTTTTCCTTGTACTTTTGACTCAAATGACATTTCCAAGTATAATGTTATAAAGTTATATAGTTTGAAAAGCGAGCGAGTGTTTCACGAATATTCTCCAAGTGAATTTTCATTTCTTGATTCTTATTGAACGAAACGTTTAAGTTTCGAGCCTTAGTTACTTTAAAAGTTCTTAAACAATATTTTATCGCAGATTTGGACTCTGCACACGGAGTAATACCCGAACGTAACTCGTAAAGGCACCGCATTTTGGGTGAGTGCTTTCAAATACCTGGTTGACCTGGACACTTATTCACAATACTTGTACATAATTGATATGAGATTTGTTGATCGGGCAAGAGTGTACTTTATCGCACTTGCCCTAACATGATCTATACTTGTTTATTGTTGCAATTAACTTGATATACTTGTACTTGAGCTGTAAGTGTGGAGTGGCAGTATGTACCACACTCAATCCGAGTGAGAGGTGCCTCTCATTCCCGTATCCGTACTCTTATTTTAATTCAGTCTATTGGATGGTTATCTCATCGACTTTTGGGGACCTCAAACCCCATTGGCTAGTTAATCGAGTCGAGCCAGCAAGGGCTTGGTTGATTAGATAATGAACCATGGGTCGTTAGTTATGTCGAGTGGAGTGATATCTCCTCGACTAATCGGTATACTCGAGTATTACCACCCGTATTTATTGAGGATTTTGGGCCCAGTAGGGGGTGTGAATGGTGGACAGAGAGTAGTGTAAGCGGTGCTCTACTGGATTGGTTACTTATTTGAAGGTTGACGGAGTGTCAACTATTACTTGATCAAGCTCTAGTGATGCGATGGGAATTTGGCTCCTGAGAACCATCCGTATCCTTATACTTGGGAATGACTATTGTTTATTGGATTATTGTTTCTTCTGAAAAACTTTTCCACTCGCTCACTTTTAGATTTGCTACTTGAAGTATTATTGTTCACTTTTATGAACTTTTGATGCCATTAACTTGCTACGTTGATATTCATACTTTCAAAATGGTTAATTTGTTATTTGGAATCTCACTGGACTTTTAGCTCATTCCACGCCATTTGTTTTCCTTACAGGGGGTACGAGCGAGGCATGAGACATGTACAGACTAGCGTAGTCTAATTGTTTTGAGTTTTGCTTTTGTACTCACGCTAGTACCCGACTAGGGTTGATTATACTCGAACTGTAAACACTTTGAAGTTTTTTTTGGTGTGTAGAAACTTTGTATCTGGAATTGAGCATCAATGTATATATATTAAGTTGAAGTGGATATGTTATTTCTTTTCTATGGATGCACGTTGTTTTACTTGAGCTATGAGTGAGTGCGTGAGGGAGTCCTGGCGAGAGTTGGGCAGGCGGTCCGCCGAACCCTTTGGTTCGCCTTAGGGAAAGGTGGGGCCGTCACACATCACACTCTCTCCCCCTGAAAGAAATTTCATCCTAAAAATTTTCTTACCACCAGGATCTATAGAAACCTACGTTAAATGGCAGATAGTACCTTCTATGTTTTCAGACGAGTCAGGGACCTGATGTTGCTCTAGGGAATACACCCGAGCTGACACCTTCATTCCAGTCCCTTCCCTTTTCGACGGTCCAGGGTTGGTCTTGGTCGATTGTTGGGTCCCTTTCCCTTCCCATAATAGAATCGGACAATTAACAATCCAATGCTTGGTGCTCCCACATCGCAGGCATTCTCCCCCTCTTTTCCAACAACTCTCCTCAGTACGGTTGATTTTTTCACAATAGCCACAAGATAAGTGAAGGATTGAGGTTTGATCTCCTTGTGAGATAGCTTTCAGTTGTCCTCCTCCACTTGGGGCTTCTCTCGGAGTATCTTCTTTAGATGTCCCCAAAATTTTCACACCCCTAACTCCTTGACCTACCTTAAAGAGTGGCCTACCTTGATTGCCTTGTTCTTGACTTTGACTTCCACTAGGTGCACTCCTTTTCTTTGCATGGAAGCCCTTCACTTGTGCCCTTGCAGTTTCTATCCTTTGGGTGTGGTAATGATCCCACATCGGCTAGGGAGGAAGTCCTGGGTGACTTTAATAACCTGTCGTGGTGTTCCCCACCTGATCGAGGCCTTTTGGAGGGGTGTTGGGCCTCTTGACCTGCGGGCTTGGGAAATAACCCCACCTCCAGGAACAAAACCCATGGCCCAATGGGGCGGTTAACTGTGGGACAATATTGGTCAGAGGTGTTAGAGTTGGTATCAGAGCCAACTCCTGACCCCGGTGTGCCAGCAAGGACGTTGGGTTCCCTAAGGGGGGTGGATTGTAATGATCCCACATTGGCTAGGGAGGAAGTCCTGGGCAGATTTAATAACCTGTCGTGGTGTTTCCCACCTGACCGAGGCCTTTTGGAGGGGTGCTGGGCCTCTTGACCTGCGAGCTTGGGCTCTTCATTTGTTGTGGGCCGTTAACTGCGGGATAATATTGGTCAGAGATGTTAGAGTACCTCCCACTCATATTGAGTGTGGTACATGCTGCCGCTCAGCACTTACAAGTCAATTACAAGTATATCAAGTCAATTGCAACAATAAACAAGTACATATCATATTAGGGCAAGTGCGATAAAGTACACTCTTGCCCGATCAAACAAATTACATATCATTAAATCACATTGGTCAAGTATTGAAAACAAGTGTCCAGTTCAATCAGGTATTTGGAAGCACTCACCAAAAGATGTGGTGCCTTTACGGGTTACGTTTGGGTATTACTCCGTGTGTGGAGTCCAAATTTACGATAAACATTGTTTAAGAGCTTTTGAAAGTAACTAAGGTTCGAAACTTAAACGTTTCGTTTAACGAGAATCACATAATTGAAACTTATTTGGAGAATATTTGTAAACTCATGCTCGCTCTTAAAACGGTGAAACTTTAAAGTGATTAACCTTTGAAATTTGAAATTAATATATTTCTATTAGTCGTTACTTTCATTTTCCAAGGGTACAAGTTTCGGCAGAATTCTAACTCATATACCTCTATTAAAGAAAACATGAATATCCTAGACAATTCAAGGGATATTCATTCCCGAATTGGTACTTAAGTCGCGAGTACCTCTACCTAACCCTCGAGTGTAAATTTGAGCAGCATGCCCTTTGTGTTTACCTATTTTCCAGCCATTTATGGCTTCATTATTTTTTCTCAATTCAGCCCCAAAACACATACAAATAATCTCATCACAATAGCCATTCAATAGGCTCAAAATCATCCAAGTACAACACAAGTATAATAATCCAATCGGAAATCAAGTTTTGAAGGCAAAAGACTAAATGGCAGATTTGACATCCCTTAGCATTTTTGTCACAATTGACGCTACACTTATCGGATTGGTGTGAGCTTTACACTGTTTTGAAGATAAGACAAATGGCTACAACTTTCATGAAGACAACTCAATCCAGTTCACAATTGATCCAGGTCAAAAGTATAGATTACAAAACCAGAATGTCCTTGTCAGTACGGTTGTCAGTACTGAATTCAAATAACAATAACTTAGGCTACACAATGCTGTTTGAGGCGTTTTTAGATGCGTTGGAAATTTGAAACAAAGAGCTAAAAGTTTTATGTTTTGGCCAAAGTCTGATTTGATACGGATCAAGGTGAAAAACGAAGCCAAAAGTGTGAGATCACGAAACTGTCTGCAAAATGAAGCTTTTGGCAGTCAGGGGTATTCCAGTCATTTCATCTACTACAGTGCTCTGATTGAGCTAAAATTTACAGAAAGCTATATAACATCATTTTCTACAACTTTCATGTTTTAATCTAAGCCTAATTCAGCCTTTAACATGCACTAATAAAGTTGGTCAGAACAGGGCTGTTTCACTCCTTAAATCTGGAATTTAGTGCATCAAGGTCTAACCTTTACATTTCTAGCTTAAACCACTACTTCAACTTCCTATACAAGATTATAGACATCATATTCTATCTAAACAAGAAGAAATACCACTGAACAATTCAAAACCCTAACTCACAAATCCACCATAATCATCACAACTACTTAAATAGCTATCATTAGCCAAGAATTTAAGTTGCTATACAAACTTTTAAGGGAAAGGTAATAGAAAAATAGCCTTCATACCTTCCTAATGATGCTTTCAAAAGAAACCTTAACCTTTCCTTCCAAACTTTTAGTACATGCACCAAGCTTCCCAAGTGCCCAACTAAGAGATTAATCGGTTTAGATTCTTGATTTTCACTCAACTAAGCTAAAAATCAAGATGGAAATTGAATGGTTTCTTCCCTCTTTTCTCTCCCAAACTCAAGGTTGGAATGTGCAGAAATGGAGGCTGAAATGAAGCTTCAAGAAGGTTAAGATGATAGGAATTCATTTGGGTCAAAATTGGACAAGTGTCACCTTTTGATTGGAAGTCAATTTGTTTCTTTTCTCTCTTGTTTTTAGTCCAAAATTTCAGCTGCATTGAGAAGATATTTAGGTCTGATTTTATTCAATTAATAACAAGGAGATTAAGGTAATAAAGTAGTGTTCAAGTGGTGTACTCACTCGGTAACAAACGGTACACTGCGGTTCACACCGTTTTTCCTTAATTCGCATATACTAGGGTTTTAACTTATAATTCATTAACTTATTATTATCACTTCTAATCACACACTTAATATCATCTAAAACTCACTCTTTAATCACTAAATTTATACACTATCTATACTGATTGATTACATTACTAACATACGTAAAAACTTGAATTTATGCTAACTACGAACCTAAATGAAAAACCCTTGATTCTAGCATGAATTGCAATTATTAAGGGGATAAATGAGTAGTAAAGCTATTGTAAGGTAATAAATTCCAAATAAAAGGGAATTTTAAGAAAAATATAAGAAAATTTTCCAGTCGTCACAAATTCTAAGAAACTTTAATGTGACGTGTTAGGGTGTCATTAAGTATGATTAAGATTGCTTAAGTTGCAAATTGTGTTTATTCTTGTTGGTCATGGAAGGAACTAGTGAAAATGGTGGTGAGCCGCCTCAAAGACACCTTCGAGTTATTGATTATTAGGAGAGATTATGGGGACCAATCTGACGTTGGAGTCCTGCATGTCAGACTGGAGGTGTAACCGTTGTAGGACTTATTCTTACTCCGATCATGTGGTTCTAGCAGTACTAGATGAGAGGAGGAGACTTAGGCATGCCAATTCTAGGGACCAAACTGAGATGGAAAGAATGAGATGAATTATAGAGATGCTGAGGGATAGGATCCAGGAGTTGTTGGAGACCATTGGTCAGAAGCAAGAACGGACGGATGCTATGCGCCAGCAGGTGTAAGTGGTTAATGAACACCTCACTAGGGTACTAAGAGAAGTAGGAGACCGAACTGAGGTTGTCGCGCCCCATTTTTGATAAGAAAAATAAATTGTTTGAGAAAGATGTTTTTGATTCAATTTTGATTGGAAAATGATTTTTGTGAGTTGAAAAGACATGGGTCTCAATGGGACTTTGGAAAGCGACGATTTGACCCAAAAAATAGTTTTAAAAAGGGTTTTGAAATGAAAAGTTTGGAGTCGCCACTTGGTAATGATTTAAGGTGTACCAAGTCACCTAAAAATGAATTAAGTAATAATAAACCCTTTTTAAAACAACTCCTAGTCTACGTAAAACAAAGAAAAAGGTTCGGGAGTCACGTTTGACAAAGGGGAAGGCAAGGATAGACTCCAAGGCACCCCTTTGACCTAGCCAAGGCTAGTTGCGTAACTTAACCCTAACTTTCCTGACTTTCTACCCAGGGTATGTATTGCATGTTGGATTATGCCTATATGAATGCGAAAACGAAAAAATGCAATCCTAAATTCTACGATGTCTCTCGTGAGGTTTTTGGTCCCAAACCACATGAATTGTGGCGGCCAATAAAGGGAAACCTCATAGAGGTCGATAAATGCAAATGAGAGTTCAAATTCAAGTGTGCAAGTGTGAAAGTGTATGAAAGATGCAAGAAATGTAAGTGCAAGTGTGCGAATGTATAAAAAGGTGCATGTGTGAATTTGGATGAAAATCAAAGTGTTTGTGTGTGCAAATGAATGAAGATAGAATAGTACGTATATAAGTGAAACTTGAATTTCATTTGTGAAGTAAAGTAAATAAATGATAAAGATGTAGTGAAAAATATGGATTGAGAAATGTAAGAAAAATGTGATTAAAAGAGTATGGAAGTGATAAAAATGAAAGTATGACCCTATGGGAATGCAACAAGTCGGGTACGGGGGTTGACTTCTAACTTTTCGACTTCGATTTTCCCTTTGATTAGAAGGCGAAACTAGCGTGCTAAGGCTATCGAGTAGCCACACTCGCTCGTTTCCCTTATCAGAAGGGGACACTCAAGCAAAATGAACCCTATAGCCAGTATGGGATGCAAAACCTAAAATGAGGGGAAAAGGGGTTCGAGGATCATGCCAAATGATAAAACTAAGGAAAATGCGTGATATGTAGTGAACAAGCAAATGATGTACTAACGAGGGAAAAACCCTAAGGGTCTAGCGTTGGACTAGCCCATTCTATGAATTCCGACTAGCGTTGGACTAGTGGAAACGATAAAAGAAGCCACAACTAGCGTTGGACTAGTGTGGTGACGTACATTCATCCATCACATTCATTCAGGCTATGGAAAGCGAGTAGACATGCCAATCACATAGCACATAACACTTAGCATGCATATCTAAATGCCAAAACCTAAGAAAACGATTAAACATATAGCACATAGACATGCAAGACACATAAGGTGATTAAGGCCCTAACTATTACATTTGCTAGCTAGGCACAAGTCTTCAACAGCTCTTCATCGAATGCTCCTCCAAACCCTATCTATTACAAGCCAAGAGGTGTATACATACCCCATAAAGAATAACTTAAATAAAAGCAAGAATGAATGAAATAATGGAACTAAAGAATGGTAATGAAAGCAAATTAGGCATGCGATTCACACTTAGCACATTGGATCACATAGGAGAGAAAAAAGGGATAAAAGAAATTATACCTCCCTTGAAATGAAGCTCTAATGGAGTGAAATCAACTTATTTACCCTCCAAAATAATAAAGGAGTCAAGGTGCCAATTTATTTGACAAATAATCACAAATGACAAAAACAAACATGAATTTGAATCAATTAAACCTACATTTAAGAAGTCAAAAGAAGAAAGGACTTGATTGCAAAAATTAATAAAGTCTTGGGGTCAAAATCAAAGAAAAATAAAGTTCAGGGACCTATTTGCAATTAATTTAAGGACCCAACTGACAGCATTGAAAGTTTGTAGGGCCATAGTGTAGTTAAGGAGAAATCCAGGGATTGATTTGCAATTTCGTTTTCTGGTTTCTTAATGGATCAGCCTACTGGGCCATTTTTATTTATTTCTTGGGCCAAAACCTTCCCAGCCCAATGGAAATTCAGAACAAAAGGGAATGGGCCATTTTATTTGTTCGTCTGGGCCGAACCCTTCCTAACCCAACCGAAAACCCAAGCAAAACAGATGGGCTAGTTTAACTATTTTGGCCCAAAATTAGCCAACCAAACAGATGGGTCATGATTCTCTGGCCCAAACCAAAAACCCAAAAATAAATTGAACCTCTTACACAAACCCAGCCAAATATCATTAGCCAAACATAAGTCTAAGCCCAACAAGATAACAAATCAACTAAAATTATTTAAGCCACAATTATGACCTAAGATCAAGAATTAATCTACCCCAAAAAAAACTATTTAAGAAAATGAAAAGATGACAAAAATCCAAACGGGCGAAAATAGTTCAGCTTTTCCAATTTTTGCATCAGCATATGGGGGAACTTGGGGGGGTTTCAAAGCAATGCAAATAAAGACCCAATTGAAGGAAATTACAAGTTGTTAGGGCCATAGTGAAACAAAGGAAACTTGGGGGCCAAAGAGAAATTTTTAGAGAGTTATTTCATGCACTTTCCATGCAAGCTACGAATGAAGCCTTCTTCATTTCTGATTGCTAAGTTTCTGCCGATGCTTCTTATTAGCTAATCAAGCTAACTTAAACAAACCCAACATTCCAACTCTCATAAGATCGTCATCATACACATAAAGACTAACTATGCCAAACGAGAGGAATCAAGGCAAAGGGTGGCCATAAGATCAGATTTTTGCTGCAAATTTTATAGCTCATTCCGTGTGGTTCTATTTGTAAAAAAAAAAAACTCTAACCAAAGCTGTTATCTCGCCAGCCCCAAAACTCACATTATCAGCTTTAACATAACTTCAAACATGATTTGCCCAACTTAAATAAATCCCTCAGATAGAACCCAAGCCAGGAATAACAAGGACAAAGCAGCAAAATGAGCAAAAAATTCAGTCGAAACTTCATTTAGAAAAACTGGAATCCTTTTCCTTTTACCATAAAAGGTTACAATGAATTCACGGTGTTGCAGCAATTCAACTTTTATTATGCTCTTAACTGGCATATGGACAACACAATTCAAACACCAAGAGACAACAGGTCACAGCAAGAATGATAAACTCATGAAGCTTTGGAATTCCACAACTTCCAGTCACAAACGCAGCCCATGTGACTTGAACATCTACCAAGACTCGACTAGGAAAGCAAAGAAAAGAAAAGGTTCTGTACATATTGCTGCAAAAACTCAGCCCACCAGAAATGAAATTCCACCCTCTTCAAATGCAGAAACAATCATGAAGCCGATTTCAATCATGATGGAGCATTACAAAACAAAATAGATTTGGACCACGAAAATGCAAATGAAGTGTAACAATAAATGTTCTCTGCAAAATTCGATTCTCAACCGTGGCTTTCTAATAGTTCATCATTTCAAATCTATTGCACAACCACAAAGGAAAAGCAGGGAGCTACAGCATGCCATCAAAAACCCAACCTCTTGCATAATTGCCAAAAACGTCAACTACCCAACTCTAGTAAACAAAATTTCTGGGATAAGAACACGCAAAACGCAAGTCAGATCGTCTTCAAACAAGACTGTCGGTTATGTATTTCGTCAAACACCACATGAGCATAAGAAATTTTAGCTAATCTCTCGCTCAATTGATGTAAACCAGCATCCAAAATTATCAGAAATCCCAAGAAAATCCAACCAAATCAACACATAAAACATGTATAATCATAAAATTATGGGCCATCAACAAGGGAAACGCAACAACCAAGTCATGGCAGACCCATTTGAAAAACTTTCCAAAACTTGTGATCAAGGAATAAAAACAGGCCGATTAGAATTTTTCAACAACGCTGCTTCCTTCCATGAAAATCAACTTATTTTGACAAGCATGAAATCTATTGATTATTCGTTCTCCTCTTATGAAAATGCGGACATCATCTTTCAAGTAAAATTTACGGTTGGGCATTTCATCAAGCAGTAGATGGACATGAAAAATTTCAACACCCCCTACTCAAATCAGATTGCGGTCGGCCCCAAAATTGTTCAAAAACAAAGAAAGTCAGCCCAATCATCGTATGCATCATGTGTATTCAGAAATTAAGGCCAATTAACAGGAAAATTGAACTAAATAATGCCACGGCAGACCCATTTTAATCGCTTGAAAAGGACTGAAATTTAAAAAAAGAAAAACTTACAGTGCTTGATTTCTGAAATCGACGTGAACCTGGATGGTGGCGGCGCTGGTGGTGGTCGACGTACAGCAGCAGCAGCATCGTGGGGTACTCGTTTGCCCTCTTTTGCTCGATTTTCGTCTCGTCCGCCACCTCTGTTTCTTCTCTCTCGCTAGGCCCGCTTCTTATTCCAGATTTCTTTCTTCCTCGCTCAGACCCCTTTGCTTTCTTTCTGTCCGCCCGAAGCTTCCCCTTGGTTGATTCCAACCTTTTTGCTCCAAAGCCTCAGCCGACCTTCCTTTCTCCGCCCCCTCTCTCCCTTAGTTTTTCTTTTTTCAGCTGTCCTCCCCAATTCGTCGAAGCCCTTTTTGTCCACAAGGAGGAACTACTCCATTTTTCTTTTGCCGCCGCCCCTTCCATCTCTCTCAGACTCTCTTGATTTTTCCTTATCCCCCGATCCCCTTTTTTCCCTTGCCGACGGAGCTCCCTATTCCTTTTCCCCCTAAAAGTCTCGCCGCCCCTCTGGTTTTTCATTCGTCCCCTTTTGCCGTTCTTCTTAGCCCCCCAGACTCCCCCTGAAAACCTCAAGGCCCTCTCTGCTTTTTTTTTTCCTTCGCCGAGTCCCTTTTTTTTTTATTCTCAAAACCCCTCTTCTAGGCTAAACCAGTGTCCTCCTAAATGTTGTGTTGTCAATTAAACAAAAAGGACACTTGTCCCATGATTGTTTTGTACACTTGTTCCACATGCACACTTCCACCTATTTTTTGCCATTTTCATTCTTTTTCTTTCATTTTTCATTTTTCATCATTTTTCCTTTTTCTCTTTTTTTTTATTTCAAGAAACTCTATGCTAACAACTTAAAAATAAAAATAAACTATAAACTAAAAACTAAAACTCGAATAAAACTAACACGACAAATAAACAAACTAAAAATAAACAGTAAATGAAATTACACCAAAAATTTGGTGTCTACAGTTTGCCCCTCTTTGTCTGAGTTTTGAAAAAACTTGAGATAAAGAAGTAGACACCAAATACTTACCTGCATTATTCGGCTGCAAGATGATCTCAACGAACTAGAATTCTAAAATGGGACTGACCCGAATATGAAAAATAACACGGGACTGACCCGAACAAGTATTAAAAAACGGGACTGACCCGAACAAGAATTGAAAAACGGGACTGACCCGAACATAATTTAAAACGGGACTAAACGGGACCCGAACAGAATTTTAAACGGGACTGACCCGAACAGAATTTAAACGGGACTGACCCCGAACAGAAATTTAAACGGGACTGACCCGAACAGGATTTTAAAACGGGACTGACCCGAACAGGATTTAAAACGGGACTGACCCGAACAGGAATTTAAACGGGACTGACCCGAACAGAATTTAAACGGGACTGACCCGAACAAGAACTGAAAACGGGGCTGACCCGAACAAGAATTTAAACGGGACTGACCCGAACAGGAATTTAAGCGGGACTGACCCGAACAGGAATTTAAACGGGACTGACCCGAACAGAATTTAAACGGGACTGACCCGAACAGGAATTAAACGGGACTGACCCGAACAGAATTTAAACGGGACTGACCCGAACAGAATTTAAACGGGACTGACCCGAACAGAATTGTAAAATTAGATGAATTGAAGTGAGATGGAGTGTTGGTGGGATGAAAACACGCACATTAGTGAGATAGGCTCGATGCTAACGGCGGTAGGATGAAAACACGCACGTTAGTGAGATAGACTCGATGCTAACGGCGGTTGAAATGAAACACGCACGTTAGTGAGATAGACTCGATGCTAACGGCGGTTGAAATCAGTAAATTAAAATGTGGTTGTCAAGAAAAGAGGTATAAGGGTGCACGGCGGACGCTAAGCTTTGCCAACAAGAAATGAAAAATGGATTTTCAAGAAATAGGAAATTGAATTTGATTTTTTTTTCTTTTTTTGATTTTTTGATTTTTTGATTGATTTTTTGATTTTTTTTGATTTTTTTGATTTTGATTGAGAGAAATTTGTCGAAATAACTTGCCCCAGTGTGATGAATTGGTCAGTGGGGTTAAACCCGAAGCCTGCCCAAAGGGAAGTTGGCGGTACGAAATCCAGGCCCAACGTGATATTTGGCATGTTGGCGGCACTAAATCCAGGCCCAACTTGATGTTTGGAATGTTGGCGGCACAAAGTCCAGGCCCAACGTGATGTTGTGAATGTTGGCGGCACCAAGTCCAGGCCCAACGTGCTTTTTGTGAAGTTGGCGGCACAACGTCCAGGCCCAACTTGATTTTGTGAATGTTGGCGGCACCAAGTTCAGGCCCAACGTGCTTTTTGTGAAGTTGGCGGCACAACGTCCAGGCCCAACTTGATTTTTGGAATGTTGGCGGCACGAAATCCAGGCCCAACGAGATTTTTGCAATGTTGGCGGCACAAAATCCAGGCCCAACGAGATTTTTGGAATGTTGGCGGCACGAAACTCAGGCCCAACAGGATGTTTAGAACGTCAAGAGAAGGGGGGAACAGAATGATACGCGGCGTGCATTGAAGCTTCGCCCACAAGAAATCAAATTTGATTTTTCAAGAAACAAGAATTTGAACTTGATTTTTGATTTTTGAATTTTCTTCTTTTTTTTTTTTTTTTTTTTTTTGATTTTCCCGAAAGAATTTTTCCAAAATAATTTGCTCCAGTGTCGGGTCCATTTTTCCCTTCTTCTTCTTGCTTCTCTTTGCAGTATCGACCTTCCGCCTCACTGGATGCTTTTCGTCATTTTGAACCATGAATACCTGCACAAGGGGTTCATCAAAATATGACATGCATTCAAATTTCTTATTTGGAAAGAACAGCGTGATTGATTTGACATCCTCAAATGTATTACAAAAATTTTTGCCCCAGTGTGGGCTATTTCGCAAAATCTCTCACATGAAAATTTGCTCCAGTGTAGGCCTATTTAATTGCAAAAAATTTGTTTGAATGACCCTCCATTTATTTGAACAAAGTAAGCAATTGCTTTTCCTAACATATCATGTGAAGAAAATTGAATGTCTTGCTTAAACTCATATAGCACATTTCATGATGATTTTCTTGAAATAATGCCAAATTACGAAAGATTTCTTCCCCACTTTAGCATCAATGCTTTGGGTGATGGGCCACCATTTCTGGTTAGTTCGTCTTTCAGGATCAATCAAGTGACTTTATTTTTGAAATGGCTAAGGAAATGGGAGGTCAGAATTTGTCTGGTTCTTGTGCCCAAAATTGTAATGCATTCAACATCACATCTTAGTGAAAGCAAATAGTTTGTCCATTCTTATTTTCAAGAAAACTGAGTCAACATACAACCTTTCTAGGCTTGTAACGTATGGACAGAAGTGATAGCTAAACATGTGGAAACGGGTTATACCCTTATGATCACAAATGATTTGATGAATCTCTTATGAGCATGATCCTCACTTTGGATTGTCATGAAAGAATAAGTCAACGATGGACTTTATTAGCTTGTAATGTGGCTTGAAAACGATAGTTTAAGACTTTCAAGGATATTGCACCATAGATCGCCTTTTTCCAAAATTGCCCATATTTTGAACTCAAAAGATTTCAGACTTTGTTGGGATTTTCTCATCATTCCTCAGGGACCTCAGTGTCGAATTTTTCTGCATTTTCCTTTCTTGCTTTTCTTTCACTTCTTTTCTTTCCCCTCGAGCTGATGGGGTTTTCACATGGTGAGTAGCGTCAACCTCATACTCAAGCAATTCAGAAATACAGCTAAAATTCTCCGGCATCAGAAATTTTCTTGACAGGGCCATTGCAAAGAACAGAAGTCAGGACTTTCGGCTTTTGTAATGGGGTCTGGTGGGGTGCTTAGAAAAGTTAAGGCTTGAAAGCGGATTTCAAAAGTGGTTTGAATAATCTGAGATCGCATTGCTGCGCCAACCCTATTTTAGGGCTAAATCAGAATTTGCCCCAGTTTATGCTCAATTGAGGCTTTTTCTCTTTCATTTTGTTTTTCCCTCGGCCTTTTGCCATTCCTTTGAAATTTTTCAAAAATTTGCCCCAGTTTATTTTGAACTGAGGTTCTCTTTTCTTTTGCTTTTGTTGTTGCCTTAGCACTTTTCACCTCTTGGGACTTTTCTTTTCTTTTCCAACTCAAAGTTACCCCAGTGTGGGGTTTGCGATTCTCAGGGGTTGCCAAACGAAGTAATTTATTCTGAAAGCTCAAAAGGGATAATTAGGGATAGAATGTTCGATTGGAAAAGAAGAGGGCCTGACTTTTAATCCGTTCCTTACATTAACCCTGAAAGGGAACTTTCGTTAATGCGAAATTTTTGCATGTATCTGAATCAACTGACTGAGGAAGACGTTCATGATCCGCCGGGCAAAACTCTTCTTTTTCTTTTTCCTTCTCTTTTCTTTCAAAATTGAAGCTCAAGTAGAATCAAATTCCTCCGATTTATGATTCCCTCTTTTTAATTTTAGCATTTTTGCTTTTTCTCCTTTTGGAAAATTCTCCAATCTCCTTCCCCAATGTGGGGTGCGATCATTAGTGTTTTGAAAAGAACCACCGATTTTAGCTCAAATGAGGATGCAAGGGGTAAATTGTGTTTGGGTTGTAGAAACGATGGCCAAAGTATCATTCTTACGCTCCATGACAACCAAAGTAGCGAATTGCTTATTGAAAATCCATTTGAAAACTTTCCAATGTAAGGTAGTGATCATTAAGGCTCTTATTTGAAACGAATTTATTCTTTCAAAGGCTCAAAGGGGAGAGCAACTGATAACATCTATATGGATAGAGAAATGAACGCTTGAAGTATCATTCTAAATTCTCAAAACAAACAAGAACAATGCACATTTTGCTTTCACTTAGATGTGAATTGAATCCAATTAGACACCATGGACATTTTTCCAAGCAAAGGTTGCCCCAATTTGCAATTTTATCAATCAATGTGACTGATTTTATTTTGGGGTCAATAGAAGTGACAAAAATATGAATTGTACAGTGAAGGAGAAAAAGTATCTCATTGGGTCTTTTGAGTGACTACTCTTATTTTTTGAGCACGTTTATTGTGTAACTCAGATCCCCAATCTAGTGTACGCAAGGATTTTAGAAAGCATACACTTGTGAATTTTCAGGCTGGAGGTTGAAAAAATCTTAATTTGGTCTTATTTTCTTAAAATTCATCATGAAATCTCCAATGAGCAAAGAATGAAATGTACATGAATATACAAAACAATAATTGTCCAAAAATTTTATTGCTGAAAAAATTTGAAACAAAATTTCTCGTTCAATTATGATACAAATGAGAAGAGAAACTTGTAAAGAGCTCAAAATATACACTTTTGTCTCCTTTCCTTTTGGAACAAAATGTATTAACAAATCAAATAAACAGAATTTCCCTTTGGAAAACAATTACAAAATCTCTCAGAGGCTTTAGCGTAGAGCTTCCAGATAGATCGTTTATGTTTTCATTGTAGGATCTGCCCAAGAATCAAATAACACTTGTAATCTTCAAAACTTTATTGGATTAAAATTATCATCAGATATAGAAGAATATTTTCGTCTTGTTGAAACATTTTTATGAATGCAGGGGAGGGGGAAAACAAAAGAAAAATACCCAGAGTTAGTAGGCAAAACTGCAAAATCGGTATGCATGTCCTATGGGGGAACCCTTTTTGTGCCAAGGGTAGGCCTAGAATGAGGATGCAATCCTCTAGGGTAGGCACTATACCATACCTGATGGATCCGATCAACTCATTGAGTGAGGAGTAATTTTGAAAAATTTGGTCAATTGAAGTGAGAAGAGACGTTTATCAAAATGAGGACATCGTCCGAAGGGATTGATTGCTTTTGATTGATACAAGAATTTGCAAAAACACACAGGTTTGACCTTGACGAACTTCCTGTCGAAGAGATTGGAATTCGTTTTGACAACTTTTCCTAGTGGAGCACGGGTCAAAACTCCAACTAATCAAATGGCTGGATGCAATGGATGTTTTTCTCAAAATCGACTAGGTTTTTGAAATTCGATACTGAAAACCCTAATAGGGCAAATGGGTTGAATGAAATTGACAATTTATTTAAAATCGACCGAATACCCTAAAAAGGGAAACAGGTCAAATGAATTGAATGAAATTTATCCAAAATTAATCAGATCACCCTAAAAGGGTAAATTGATCAAATGAATGAAATTGAATTAGTGATTTATTCAAAAATTGGCCGAATGACCCTAAAAAGGGTAAATTGGTCAAATGAATTGACGATTTATTCAAAATTGACCGGATGACCCTAAAAAGGGTAAATTGGTCAAACGAATTGACGGTTTATTCAAAATCGACCAGATGACCCTAAAGAGGGTAAATTGGTCAAATGAATTGACGGTTTATTCAAAATCGACCAGATGACCCTAAAAAGGGTAAATTGGTCAAATGACCCTAAAAAAGTAAATTGGTCAAATGGATTGACGCTTTATTCAAAATCGACCAGATGACCCTAAAGAGGGTAAATTGGTCAAATGAATTGACGGTTTATTCAAAATCGACCAGATGACCCTAAAAAGGGTAAATTGGTCAAATGACCCTAAAAAGGTAAATTGGTCAAATGGATTGACGCTTTATTCAAAATCGACCAGATGACCCTAAAGAGGGTAAATTGGTCAAACGACCCTAAAAAGGGTAAATTGGTCAAATGAATTGACGATTTATTCAAAATCAACCGAATGACCCTAAAAAGGGTAAATTGGTCAAATGACCCTAAAAAGGGTAATTTGGTCAAATGAATGGTTTATTCAAAATTGATTATGAATTGACAAAATGGATCGATTGAATCGGCCGGCCATTGGTGGTTTCAGAAAATTAGTCTATGAGCCTTCTAAAATCACTATTTGGCCTCAATTTATTTATCGTCTCAATAGGAGGAATCATTTGTGAATTTCTTCAAATTAATGTCCTTCACGCAAGGGATTTTTACCAATTTTTGATAAAATGGCCAAAAAGTGATTATTAGATGCTCATATTCCAAAGATCACTCTATGAAAATGATCGGATCCTACCTTACCTTGTGCACTACCCCTTTGGATGGTACAAAGTGTAAACGTGCAAGTCTCACTGGATTAAGTATCCGAGACACAAGGTGGCTTATTCCTAACGCGAAATCCCCTAAATGGCATTCCCTTTCTAGGGTGGATGCATGATGCCATTTTTATCAAAGCAAAAAAAAATATGCAATTCGAAACGAAACGTGACCTAAGGAACTCTTTATCTGCCAGGGTAGGCTTAGAATGATATGCAATCATTAATCTATGAATGTAATATACCAAAATCTTTAAACGTGCAATAGCCTGTCTACAAAGGTAGGTTCTAAAAGAAAGTCATGCCAGACCTCTTATTCCCTAATGTTTGTGAATGCAAAAGACAAGAGACAAGGAAATGTGAGTTCAACACGTAATCACATAACACATTGGACAATTAAGCAACAAAGACAGATAAGGAAAGAGGGGTGGGACCCCTCCCCTCGTGAAATAGTGTTTCTAATAGGGTAAGGTCGACTCTACCCTAGGCAATTCTAAAATGGATGCATGAGGTTAGGGTTCGCTAATGCATCTAGACTCGATAAGTTCAGGTCCCCGAGCCTTCAGACTTAGAAACCAAGGGTCATCAATCCCAAGGTTCTTTGTCGGTGGCTCGAGCGATTCCCCAAACACCGCTACGCACACATCGTGTCGCGGCTACGTGTTTGAGTGAATCTATCAAAATCCTCAACCTTCGACTAAAAGCTAAAGGCTATCAACCCATAGCTTAAAGCGGAAGATTGAGTGACCCATTGGATCATGCTACACACACATCGTGTCGTGATCACATGTCCAAGTGGGTCGCCTAATCCTAGTAGGGTGGAGTGGCGTGACAAGCCACTAAAAGAAAAATAAAAGGGATAAATAATAAAGCGAATGCACGTATGATAGTGCTCGTTTGGAGGGGAGGGATCGAGAACCAACGCGAGGCTCTAGGGTGACCCATACCCAAAATGCAATGCAAGCGCGAGATAACAAGTAAACATTCATTCAAACATACATTCGTGAGTCGAGGGATTGGTTTGATTACGTACATAAGACAAAAGGTCCTAAAAATGAAAAATGCAATCCTAATATCCACATGCCATGCATAGAAAGGGTAGAAAAAGGAAACAAATGGTTAAGTCAAAATGCTTGGACCCACTTAGGAAGTCCCCAGTGGAGTCGCCAACTGTCGCGCCCCATTTTTGATAAGAAAAATAAATTGTTTGAGAAAGATGTTTTTGATTCAATTTTGATTGGAAAATGATTTTTGTGAGTTGAAAAGACATGGGTCTCAATGGGACTTTGGAAAGCGACGATTTGACCCAAAAAATAGTTTTAAAAAGGGTTTTGAAATGAAAAGTTTGGAGTCGCCACTTGGTAATGATTTAAGGTGTACCAAGTCACCTAAAAATGAATTAAGTAATAATAAACCCTTTTTAAAACAACTCCTAGTCTACGTAAAACAAAGAAAAAGGTTCGGGAGTCACGTTTGACAAAGGGGAAGGCAAGGATAGACTCCAAGGCACCCCTTTGACCTAGCCAAGGCTAGTTGCGTAACTTAACCCTAACTTTCCTGACTTTCTACCCAGGGTATGTATTGCATGTTGGATTATGCCTATATGAATGCGAAAACGAAAAAATGCAATCCTAAATTCTACGATGTCTCTCGTGAGGTTTTTGGTCCCAAACCACATGAATTGTGGCGGCCAATAAAGGGAAACCTCATAGAGGTCGATAAATGCAAATGAGAGTTCAAATTCAAGTGTGCAAGTGTGAAAGTGTATGAAAGATGCAAGAAATGTAAGTGCAAGTGTGCGAATGTATAAAAAGGTGCATGTGTGAATTTGGATGAAAATCAAAGTGTTTGTGTGTGCAAATGAATGAAGATAGAATAGTACGTATATAAGTGAAACTTGAATTTCATTTGTGAAGTAAAGTAAATAAATGATAAAGATGTAGTGAAAAATATGGATTGAGAAATGTAAGAAAAATGTGATTAAAAGAGTATGGAAGTGATAAAAATGAAAGTATGACCCTATGGGAATGCAACAAGTCGGGTACGGGGGTTGACTTCTAACTTTTCGACTTCGATTTTCCCTTTGATTAGAAGGCGAAACTAGCGTGCTAAGGCTATCGAGTAGCCACACTCGCTCGTTTCCCTTATCAGAAGGGGACACTCAAGCAAAATGAACCCTATAGCCAGTATGGGATGCAAAACCTAAAATGAGGGGAAAAGGGGTTCGAGGATCATGCCAAATGATAAAACTAAGGAAAATGCGTGATATGTAGTGAACAAGCAAATGATGTACTAACGAGGGAAAAACCCTAAGGGTCTAGCGTTGGACTAGCCCATTCTATGAATTCCGACTAGCGTTGGACTAGTGGAAACGATAAAAGAAGCCACAACTAGCGTTGGACTAGTGTGGTGACGTACATTCATCCATCACATTCATTCAGGCTATGGAAAGCGAGTAGACATGCCAATCACATAGCACATAACACTTAGCATGCATATCTAAATGCCAAAACCTAAGAAAACGATTAAACATATAGCACATAGACATGCAAGACACATAAGGTGATTAAGGCCCTAACTATTACATTTGCTAGCTAGGCACAAGTCTTCAACAGCTCTTCATCGAATGCTCCTCCAAACCCTATCTATTACAAGCCAAGAGGTGTATACATACCCCATAAAGAATAACTTAAATAAAAGCAAGAATGAATGAAATAATGGAACTAAAGAATGGTAATGAAAGCAAATTAGGCATGCGATTCACACTTAGCACATTGGATCACATAGGAGAGAAAAAAGGGATAAAAGAAATTATACCTCCCTTGAAATGAAGCTCTAATGGAGTGAAATCAACTTATTTACCCTCCAAAATAATAAAGGAGTCAAGGTGCCAATTTATTTGACAAATAATCACAAATGACAAAAACAAACATGAATTTGAATCAATTAAACCTACATTTAAGAAGTCAAAAGAAGAAAGGACTTGATTGCAAAAATTAATAAAGTCTTGGGGTCAAAATCAAAGAAAAATAAAGTTCAGGGACCTATTTGCAATTAATTTAAGGACCCAACTGACAGCATTGAAAGTTTGTAGGGCCATAGTGTAGTTAAGGAGAAATCCAGGGATTGATTTGCAATTTCGTTTTCTGGTTTCTTAATGGATCAGCCTACTGGGCCATTTTTATTTATTTCTTGGGCCAAAACCTTCCCAGCCCAATGGAAATTCAGAACAAAAGGAATGGGCCATTTTATTTGTTCGTCTGGGCCGAACCCTTCCTAACCCAACCGAAAACCCAAGCAAAACAGATGGGCTAGTTTAACTATTTTGGCCCAAAATTAGCCAACCAAACAGATGGGTCATGATTCTCTGGCCCAAACCAAAAACCCAAAAATAAATTGAACCTCTTACACAAACCCAGCCAAATATCATTAGCCAAACATAAGTCTAAGCCCAACAAGATAACAAATCAACTAAAATTATTTAAGCCACAATTATGACCTAAGATCAAGAATTAATCTACCCCAAAAAAAACTATTTAAGAAAATGAAAAGATGACAAAAATCCAAACGGGCGAAAATAGTTCAGCTTTTCCAATTTTTGCATCAGCATATGGGGGAACTTGGGGGGGTTTCAAAGCAATGCAAATAAAGACCCAATTGAAGGAAATTACAAGTTGTTAGGGCCATAGTGAAACAAAGGAAACTTGGGGGCCAAAGAGAAATTTTTAGAGAGTTATTTCATGCACTTTCCATGCAAGCTACGAATGAAGCCTTCTTCATTTCTGATTGCTAAGTTTCTGCCGATGCTTCTTATTAGCTAATCAAGCTAACTTAAACAAACCCAACATTCCAACTCTCATAAGATCGTCATCATACACATAAAGACTAACTATGCCCAAACGAGAGGAATCAAGGCAAAGGGTGGCCATAAGATCAGATTTTTGCTGCAAATTTTATAGCTCATTCCGTGTGGTTCTATTTGTAAAAAAAAAAAAAAAAAAAAAAAACTCTAACCAAAGCTGTTATCTCGCCAGCCCCAAAACTCACATTATCAGCTTTAACATAACTTCAAACATGATTTGCCCAACTTAAATAAATCCCTCAGATAGAACCCAAGCCAGGAATAACAAGGACAAAGCAGCAAAATGAGCAAAAAATTCAGTCGAAACTTCATTTAGAAAAACTGGAATCCTTTTCCTTTTACCATAAAAGGTTACAATGAATTCACGGTGTTGCAGCAATTCAACTTTTATTATGCTCTTAACTGGCATATGGACAACACAATTCAAACACCAAGAGACAACAGGTCACAGCAAGAATGATAAACTCATGAAGCTTTGGAATTCCACAACTTCCAGTCACAAACGCAGCCCATGTGACTTGAACATCTACCAAGACTCGACTAGGAAAGCAAAGAAAAGAAAAGGTTCTGTACATATTGCTGCAAAAACTCAGCCCACCAGAAATGAAATTCCACCCTCTTCAAATGCAGAAACAATCATGAAGCCGATTTCAATCATGATGGAGCATTACAAAACAAAATAGATTTGGACCACGAAAATGCAAATGAAGTGTAACAATAAATGTTCTCTGCAAAATTCGATTCTCAACCGTGGCTTTCTAATAGTTCATCATTTCAAATCTATTGCACAACCACAAAGGAAAAGCAGGGAGCTACAGCATGCCATCAAAAACCCAACCTCTTGCATAATTGCCAAAAACGTCAACTACCCAACTCTAGTAAACAAAATTTCTGGGATAAGAACACGCAAAACGCAAGTCAGATCGTCTTCAAACAAGACTGTCGGTTATGTATTTCGTCAAACACCACATGAGCATAAGAAATTTTAGCTAATCTCTCGCTCAATTGATGTAAACCAGCATCCAAAATTATCAGAAATCCCAAGAAAATCCAACCAAATCAACACATAAAACATGTATAATCATAAAATTATGGGCCATCAACAAGGGAAACGCAACAACCAAGTCATGGCAGACCCATTTGAAAAACTTTCCAAAACTTGTGATCAAGGAATAAAAACAAGCCGATTAGAATTTTTCAACAACGCTGCTTCCTTCCATGAAAATCAACTTATTTTGACAAGCATGAAATCTATTGATTATTCGTTCTCCTCTTATGAAAATGCGGACATCATCTTTCAAGTAAAATTTACGGTTGGGCATTTCATCAAGCAGTAGATGGACATGAAAAATTTCAACACCCCCTACTCAAATCAGATTGCGGTCGGCCCCAAAATTGTTCAAAAACAAAGAAAGTCAGCCCAATCATCGTATGCATCATGTGTATTCAGAAATTAAGGCCAATTAACAGGAAAATTGAACTAAATAATGCCACGGCAGACCCATTTTAATCGCTTGAAAAGGACTGAAATTTAAAAAAAGAAAAACTTACAGTGCTTGATTTCTGAAATCGACGTGAACCTGGATGGTGGCGGCGCTGGTGGTGGTCGACGTACAGCAGCAGCAGCATCGTGGGGTACTCGTTTGCCCTCTTTTGCTCGATTTTCGTCTCGTCCGCCACCTCTGTTTCTTCTCTCTCGCTAGGCCCGCTTCTTATTCCAGATTTCTTTCTTCCTCGCTCAGACCCCTTTGCTTTCTTTCTGTCCGCCCGAAGCTTCCCCTTGGTTGATTCCAACCTTTTTGCTCCAAAGCCTCAGCCGACCTTCCTTTCTCCGCCCCCTCTCTCCCTTAGTTTTTCTTTTTTCAGCTGTCCTCCCCAATTCGTCGAAGCCCTTTTTGTCCACAAGGAGGAACTACTCCATTTTTCTTTTGCCGCCGCCCCTTCCATCTCTCTCAGACTCTCTTGATTTTTCCTTATCCCCCGATCCCCTTTTTTCCCTTGCCGACGGAGCTCCCTATTCCTTTTCCCCCTAAAAGTCTCGCCGCCCCTCTGGTTTTTCATTCGTCCCCTTTTGCCGTTCTTCTTAGCCCCCCAGACTCCCCCTGAAAACCTCAAGGCTCTCTCTGCTTTTTTTCTTTCCTTCGCCGAGTCCCTTTTTTTTTATTCTCAAAACCCCTCTTCTAGGCTAAACAAGTGTCCTCCTAAATGTTGTGTTGTCAATTAAACAAAAAGGACACTTGTCCCATGATTGTTTTGTACACTTGTTCCACATGCACACTTCCACCTATTTTTTGCCATTTTCATTCTTTTTCTTTCATTTTTCATTTTTCATCATTTTTCCTTTTTCTCTTTTTTTTTATTTCAAGAAACTCTATGCTAACAACTTAAAAATAAAAATAAACTATAAACTAAAAACTAAAACTCGAATAAAACTAACACGACAAATAAACAAACTAAAAATAAACAGTAAATGAAATTACACCAAAAATTTGGTGTCTACAGTATTTATTTTCTTTGAATGCATTTTCTTTATTTTAAATGATTGCCTTAATTTCCTCGATATTTTTATAAGTGAGTCAAGCTTTTAAATCATTTTTCTAGTACAAGTTAGTTCATATTACATTAGTAGCGTATTATGGACGGGGGACTTGCTAGCATGGTAAGTACGATAAATTTTTGGACAATTAGGTGAATTTTTGCATAAAGGGATATTAGTTATAAGGTGCTAAGGGATAATTAGAGGTTAGCTAGATAGATTAGCTTTGGAAGACAAAGAGATGAGATCAAACCCTAAAAGAGCCAAGTGTAGCGAAATCGTTGGATGTTGGACTTTGACCAAGTCTTCTTACCTTTACTAAAACCAAACATTGACCAAAATTTCCTCATTTCTTCCCATTTTTCTTAGTTTTGGCTGAAATTCTTGAGAGGAAAAACAAGGGAGAGAAACTTCATCTTTAATCCCAACTTTCTTGCTTGAATCTTGAGCTCCAACCATAGTTTGTGCAAACTACTCCATAAAAGTGCTAACTAAGGTGGATTTCAAAGTGTTGGTGGAGTGATTTTGGAGGAAGAAGCATTAAGTTTCCATCTTTCTTGAGGTTACAAGGTAAGTTTGCCAAGAAATCCCTTTTTGCTTCTAATACTACGATACTAGTGGTTTAGGGTTGCTAAAGTGATAGTTTTATGAGAAATTTCATGATTTGAAGTGATGTTATGGAAAAATTCAGTTTTTATGGTGAATTTTCTGCCCACATGTGATAGTTAAGTGTTGGTTATGGTTTGGTAGCTTTGCTATGTGAAATATCTAGCTTTAATGTGCTAGTTTGATTTGCCTAAAGAAAATTTCAGCTTGTGATTAGGAATTTCAGCTTAGGGTTTCATTTTCTAACTTGAGTTGGTGATCGTTCTATGTTTGATTTAGCGAGTTATTGGCTTGGTATGTATATGCTTGAGTTGAGGCTGTTTTGTTGTAAGAATGAAGCCTTGAGTTGGCTGGAAAAAGTAGTAAACACAAAGGAGGTGCTGCTGAAAATTTTGTCTGCAGGAACCCTTAGGCAGCCTTAGGAAATCTGCTATATCTTGTTGTAGAAAAGTCAGAATTGAATTCTGTTTGTCCTATTTGTAACTTGGTCAGAGTACTATCAACCATGAAAATTTCAACCTTTTTCTCAATTCCCATGAATATCTATGATTTTTCAAAGTTAACTGAAATTGTATACCTGTTCTGTCTTTTACTGGATAAAGTAGCAAGTTGAGGCTCGAATTTGACTGACTTATGGACTGAATTAGATTTTGGACAAAACATTAAAGTTATAGCCATTTGAGTTAATTTTCTATCTGCAAAATGTCAGATCAATTGGATGATTTTAGCTTATGATTTGGCTAGAGCATTCCTAACTGTACAAAAACTCTAATTTTCCTGACCTGTTTTTTTATGTGTTTCTGACCGTCCATATTTTACCTTGAAAATGTGAGAACTGGGTGTCATTGTCTATACATGAAATGTAGATCTATGTCTTAGTTTTGAAATGCCGTAAAATTTGCCTCAATCCGATAAGTGTAGCTTCAGTTTTGATCAAAACACCAAAGGATGGCAAAGCTGCCATCTTCATTGTTTCTTGTTGCCTTTCTCTTGTTTTCCGTTTCCTTGGTCTGACTTAACATGTACTTATCAAGTGTTCTAAACCTAATTTCTAACATTCAAAACATGGTTTTTACTTGCACATATAGGCTTTGAGCTTAACCGTTTTTTATCATTTTCTTTTACAAATTATGCGTGCATGTTGCCTATATGACTTACTATACATTTCATGCCTTTTTCCTTTGATATAAACATATAAGTTATGCAGCTTGCACTCATGTTCGATTGGCTCTTTGTGGACAATATTTGACTGCAGATTTCGAGAGTGGCCAAGATGCAGGCCCTGAACTGAATTTTGATAAAACGTGACTTGTTTAGGGTGAGTGTTCCTTGTGTGTTTGTACAACAAGTAACTATGTGACTATTTATGAATGTTTGCTTGAATGTTAAATGCTTTCCAAGGATTGCTAAATGGATTTTCGATGGGCGAGTGATGTCCTTGTTTAAATTGCTTGGTTATGTGTATGGGAACCTCACTGAGCTTTAGCTCACCCCTCTATTCCATTAAATTTGTTTTTCTTATAGGGTTTGAGAGCAAGGATGGGTGATTAGTGGAAGACGAAATTTTGACTAGAACTTTTGTTGTGTAATAGTGATAGTTTTTGTGACAGCCCCACCTCACCCTAAGGCGAACCAAAGGGTTCGGCGGACTGCCTGCCCAACTCTCGCCAGGACTACGGAGTCCATTCCCACAAACCCAACATAGTACGTGCGAAAGGATCCAAAGAAAACGAACAATCGGAAACTACATATATTTTCATTGGAGTCTTGAACAAATTAACATACAGTACAATCCGAGGTATTCATACTACACAAAATACAATTTGGGCTTCGTTTTCAAAAGAGCAAGTACAATTAGGGTTTCCAACCATTGAGGAGCAATACAAAATATCTAACTAGCTCAACTCAGGCTTCAAAGTCACAGTTCCAAAGAGTGGTTCCCTGTAAGGAAAACAAAGGTAACAGAAAGGGGTGAGCTTACGCTCAATGAGGTACCAAACATATAGGGATAAAATCATGGCCTTTCATGTTGAATCAATCAGATACATATACCAGATATAAGGAAAGCATTTAAACACCATGGTTCAAAGGAAAAGGATACGGGTGGCTCTCAGGAGCTAGATTTCCATTTGCAGTACTTGATCCGAACCCGTTGACTCTCCGTCAACGTAATTAGAACCAACATGTCCGTAGACCCCACTTCACACCAATTTCCATCCACCAAACATACCCCTACCGGGCCCAAACTCCATACAGTACAGAAATGGTAATACTCGAGTATACCGGAATCAAGAGTCTCAATACCCAAAGATTCCCAGAACAGACTTCTGTAGTTCGTTATCTAATCGACCAGGCCCTTGCCGGCCCGACTTGAGTCACTAGCCACAGGTGTTGAGCTCAGAAGTCACAGAAAGATCGTTGGATACCAGCCTCCAAACGACGTCCGAACAGATTCAGATACAGTTAACAGACTATACACAGTAAATAGGCATATGGACAGACAAGAGAGCGAGTGTGATAAAGTACACCCTCGTCTCCAACAGAATAAACAGATAGTACAGTCATTCAGATCACAGATTGCAAGTACAGAAATCAAGTTAAGTAACAAATAAGGGAAGTGGTAACTCACCAGTTCAGGTACAGGTACTTCCAAAAATTTCCACCCAAAGTGGCCTAATCACCGTGAAACCCTAAGAATAACAGAGGTAAAATAGTTGACATTTCTTCATCCAAAACTGAGTAAATAGGATGCACAAATGAGATTCGATTACTAGTCAGGTACCTCTCCAAGTTATATACTAGTACGAAAAATAAAAGACGGCTTAAGAATAAAAGAAAATGGTTGGTCCTAAGGACATACATGACCCCAAAACCCCTCACTCCTCTCAAAATCATACTTACAATGGTGTACTAGCTCATATCTCAAGGTGAAATTGAAAGCGAGAATAATTCCAAGAAAACATAATTTTTTCCAGTTTTGCACACCCCTAATTGAAAATCATATCTCAGGATTCTTAAGTCCGAAATTGGTAAAATTTACACCGTTGGAAAATAGACTCAAAGGGGTAAAATTTCTCAGAAGACACATTTAGAAGATTCAGATCACAAGCCAATCAAATTCGAGCCTCAAATTGCTGTCGTAACCAGAAAAGGCAGAACAGGTATACAATTTCGGTTAACTTTGAAAAATAACCATAAATCCCACAGACCAAACCAGAGACTAAAATTTACACGGTTCATAGCCCTGTGAATCTAGTTTAAAACACAATAAACGGAACTCCATTCCAAAATTTTGACATCCAGATATTGCAGATTTCCCAGAACTGCTCCGGGGTTCCTGCGAAAATTTTAACAACGTTTCCCCTTGTTTTTCTTACTTTTCACCCTACAATTCAACACCAAATTCAACCCAAATCAACCACAACCTCAAATATAATTCACAAGCTATTAAAAACATCTAATTAGGGTCACAATACCCTTCATATATAGTCAATTACAACACAAGGTTAATAATGTAACCAAAACCCAATTTAAAAGACAATAGGCCAAACAGGCAGGTTTGACGGCTCTCGATGTTTCGATCGTAACGTAAGCTACGCTTATCAGATTGGGATGTAATTTATATTGTTTTGAAGCTAACAGAAAGGGCTACAATGTTGCATAAGGTCACTCAGTCCATTTCATAGTACAACTAGGTCAAAATGCAGTATACTAAACTAGAACCGCAAAAATAGGTGAACAAACCGCATTCTGGTTAACGAACTGTAATTCAGGCTATCTAAGTCCAAATCAAGTGATTCCAAAGTCATCCGAAATCTAAGACATCAGGCTACATTTCTTCAGAAGACCTCAACAACCAATTCAGAAGTATTCCCAACCAAAATAGCCAATTACAGAAGCAATTCTCAAGTTCGGGTAAAATAGGGAAGCAAGGGGTATTTCAGTCTTTTCACAAGCTACGCTACTCCGATTGGCCTGAAATTTTGTAGGCATCTCTAAAATATCATTCCCTACAACTTGCATGTTTTAACCCAAGGCTAATTCGGCCTCTAGATGTGATGAACAGGGCCGGGCAGAAAGGGGGTAATCGAAACCCTAACTTCCGAAATTTCCGTTCAATGCGAAAATTTTCCGCAATTAACCACCACTCACATCCTCTAGCTTCATTTTAAATCATTTCCAACCATCATACATGGCACACAATAATAATCATATGAAAACAGAAAAATCACAAATAAATATAAAACTTCACCAATTTTATCCAAAAATCACAAAATAACCACTAAAATCATCACTTAAGCTCACATTAATCACTAATTAAGCATTATTGAAGAGAGAAAAGGGGTTCCTCCACCACTCACCTTACCAAGTCAAGAAAGAAGCAACTTAACACCTTAAGCTTCCAAACCACTTCACAACCAAGTTTAACTCCGCTCTTAATTTCTCAAAAACTAACCGATACTAGAAAAATCACCTAAAAACTATATTTACTCATAAAAATTATCTAGAAAAGTTTTCTAATAAAGAAAATGCAAAAAAACGTGCAATTAAAAAAAATAAAGTCTAGAAAATAAGAAAATCCACGGGTTCTCACAGTATTAGTAGTTGGTTGGATCCTGAACTTTTGTACTTAACCTTGAGGATTGTATATATGTGTTAATGATTATATATATGTTAAGTTTGATTGGCCTATCTTTACTTGCTTATGAAGTGATACGTGAGTGAGCCCCGGCGAGAGTTGGGCAGACTGTCCGCCCAATCTTTTTGGTTCGCTTTAGGAGGAGGTAGGGTCATCACAGGTGGTATCAGAATTTAGGCTTCAGATCTCTGTAGTGTATCCTAGGCTTAAAGTTTAAGATGCCGGACAATGGGATATTGTGAAGTTTAAGTGCAATATTAAGCATTTATGTTCCTGATGGATAGTAAGATTTGATATTTGAGCGTTTTTATATTGGGTTGGCGAGAAGAGAAGAGAATTGTGCGAGATTGATTTGAAGAGTAAAGGGTTAGTTCTTGAACAACGATACTAGTTGATACCTATTAGTCACTTTGACTTTGCATTTGTAAGGAACTAGATATAATTTTTGGAGCGATTGTTTAAGTAGGGATCTTTTGAACTTTCTTTGACGGATGAACTTGGGGTTTAGAATCTACCCTTGGAAAAGTTGGAAAACTGTTGTCTCTTGTTTTATTCTACATGTATGTATGTGTTTGCCATGTTAAGCTAGAGTATACTCTTTGGATCAACAACCCGTTCCAAAATCTTATGAAGGTGAGAATTTCGAGGATGAAATTCTATTAAGAGAGAGAGAGTGTGAGAACCCGAAAAATTAGGTTGTATTTATTTTCTTTGAATGCATTTTCTTTACTTTAAATGATTGCCTTAATTTCATCGATATTTATTTATCTCAATTCATATCTTTTGATGATTACAAAACAATTGGATGTTTCTAATACTTTTTGTAAAGATCCTTTTCAGAAATAAACCAAACAGGTATGTGGAGTTAAAGCAGAAAAAGAAGATCAGAAAGGAATGAAGTATGCTGAGGATGATGTCGGACGCACAAAAGGAAAGTATCGGACGTCCGACATTCTTTGAGCATCTTCGGACGAGTAAATAACTCAGACTCGGACGTCCGAAGAAGACAAGCCAGAAGTTACTAATTAGGTTCGGACGCTCAACACCTGTGTATCGGACGTCCGACAAACGTTGCTGATCTTCGGACACAACACTTTGGATGCATCGGCCGTTCGAAGGAATTGAAGAAGAAAGTCCAAGTATTCATCCTACCCTCGGACGCATGATCGGACGTCCTAAGGGACTTGAGAAAACTTCCAGAACTCATTTATATCGTTCTGACGCATAAAACCAAGCATCGGACGTCCGACAGCACCAACGGCTAGTTGACTCTTCAGCTGCCTTCTACCCGTTGACAGCATTAATTGAGGAATTCTCTGGTCTCCTATAAAAGGAACAAAGTCAACCACCTCAGAACAACTTTGTACATCAAGCCTACATCAGATTGTGAGTGATTCAAGTGCTAGAATACTCAAAAGAAACATTTGTATTCCTTGCATGTGCAATCTTCGTGGAGTTGTTTTTCAAGTGAGACATAGCTTCTTCAATAGTGTAGCATAGTGAGGGTTTGCGAGTGTTTGTAAAACTTCCTTGCTTGACCAAGTGTGTTTTGGGGCAAAAAGGAAGTGATCCCTTCCTTGTACACATAAGATTGGTTGTAAGTTTATTCTGCTTGAAGTAACTTGGTATATAATAGTGGTGTTCAAACCTCAGTTGTGTTTGAAGCCTGGTTTGGTTCTTTACTCTTATTTATTGCTTTTCTATATAAACTGTTCCTCTCTCCATCTCACTAATACCTGTGCTATTATATGTTTATCTCAACTCATATCTTTCGATGATTACAAAACAAATGGATATTTCTAATACCTCTTGTAGAAATCCTTTTCAGAAATGAACCAAACAGGTCTGAGGCTTTAAAGCAGATAAAGGAGATCAAAAAGTATGAAAATTGCTGAGGATGATGTCGGACGCACAAAAGGAAAGTATCGGACGTCCGATATCCTTTGAGCATCTTCGGACGAGTAAAGAACTCAGACTCGGACGTCCGAAGAAGACAAGCCAGAAGTTCGATGACTACTAATCATGATCGGACGCTCAACATCTGTGTATCGGACGTCCGACAAGTATTGCTGCTCTTCGGACACAACACTCTGAACGCATCGGCCGTCCGAAGGATTTCAAGAAAACTTCCAGAACTCATTGATCTCGTTCGGACGCAGAAAATCCAACCATCGGACGTCCGACAGCACCAACGGCTAGTTGACTCTTCAGCTGCCTTCTACCCGTTAACAGCATTAATTGAGGAATTCTCTGGTCTCCTATAAAAGGAACAAAGTCAACCACCTCAAGACAACTTTGTACATCAAGCTTACATCAGATTGTGAGTGATTCAAGTGCTAGAATACTCAAAAGAAACATTTGTATTCCTTGCATGTGCAATCTTCGTGAAGCTGTTTTTTCAAGTGTGATATAGCTTCTTCAATAGTGTAGCATAGTGAGGGTTTGCGAGTGTATGTAAAACTTCCTTGCTTGACCAAGTGTGTTTTGGGGCAAGAAGGAAGTGATCCCTTCCTTGTACACATAAGATTGGTTGCAAGTCTATTCAGCTTGAAGTAACTTGGTATATAATAGAGGTGTTCAAACATCAGTTGTGTTTGAAGCTTGGTTTGGTCCTTAACTCTCATTTACTGCTTTTCTATATAAACTGCTATTCTCCTCATCTCACTAATACCTGTGCTACTATATTATCTTGTTCATTGAGAAGCATTTTGAAGAAGAAGGGCTGTCTGTCCAAAAAGGTTGAATATTTACTAGCAGGTTTTTGAAAGCCTAATTCACCCCCCCTCTTAGGTTGTCTTCGATCCTTACAATTGGTATCAGAGTTTGGTCTCCTAGAGATTAAGCTCAAGCGGCTTGGAGTAAGATGACAACCAGTCATGCTATGTTTGTTGAGGGGCAATCTGTTACTAGGCCTCCCATGTTCACTGGTTCCAATTATGTTAGCTGGAAAGAAAGAATGATTATCTTCTTGCAATCCATTGATATTGAGCTGTGGTTTATTGTGAATGAAGGACCACATGATGCTAACTTTCTTGATGCAGAAACAGGTCTGTTGAGGCCAAAAACCAGAGCTGAGAAGAATGCTCAAGATAGAATCAATCTCACATTGAATGCCAAAGCCATGAATGTTCTCTACAGTGCCTTAGACTCAAATGAGTCAATCAGAGTAAAAGGGTGTAAATCTGCCAAAGAAATGTGGGATAAGTTAAGAGAAATCCATGAGGGCAGTGACAACGTAAGAGAACAGAAGAAGTCCATTCTGGTCACCAAGTATGAATCTTTTAAGATGGAGCCTCATGAGAACATCGACAAAATGTATTGTAGATTCAATGATCTGATCAAGGATTTAGAGGTACTCGAGAAGGAATACTCTCTAGGTGAAAAGAACAGAAAAATTCTGAACGCTCTATCAAAGGATTGGGAAAGCAAAGTGACTGCTATAGAGGAAGCTAAGGATTTAAATTCCTTATCCATTGAATCTCTGATTAACTCTCTAACCTCCTACGAACTGAAACTTAAATCTAAGTTGCAGGAAGAAGAAGACACAAAAGGAAGGAAGAGTATTGCTCTAAAAACTTCACAAGATGAAGATGAAACAGCCTCACTGGATGAAAATGACTTAGAAGGTGATGATAGTGACATTGCACTCATCACAAGAGGCTTCAAAAGATTTCTCAATAAGAGAAAATTCAGGAAAGGCGGATCCAGCAACTCCTTCCAGAATCAGACTAATGACTTCAGGAATAGAGGGAAACTAGAGTTCAACAAGAAGCAGAATGATAAATGTTTTGAATGTGGCCAACCTGGACATTATGCAAATGAGTGTCCAATGAAGAAAAAGAAGGAAAACAAGTTTGAACGAAAACCAAAGTTCAACAATTTCCAGATTACCTGGAATGATTGCAACTCAGAAGGCGAAGTTGAAGAAGAAGAGGAATCTGCTCAAGTAGCTTTCATGGCCATTGGAGATGAAGAGGTAACACAATGCAACTCTCAAATCAATAGTGATAGTGAATCTGATGATGATGTCAATTCTTTTCTAGAAAAAATGCATGACAGCTTGAAAGAATCCTATGCTAAAAACAAAGAACTGAAGCAAAAAATCAGCTTTCTAATACAAGACAATGCAAATCTTTTTCGACAAAACAAATGCCTTAAGCATGAAAATGATAACCTGAAAAGAACTGAAACTGATGTGCTTGCTGAACTTTACAAAAAGAAAAATTACTGTGACTTACTCAAAAGTGAGCAATGCAGCCTGAGAAAAAGGATGGATGATTTATGTAAATTGTTACATCATGTGAAACAGAATCATCTTCAAAAAATTGACACTGTACCTTATGTTAATACTCATCGAATAAGACTGAACCAAAATACAAATGAGTTTGCTATCCACAGAAGAAGGCAAGTCAGATTCATCAAACCTGTTCATTTGATTAATCCTATGTCAATATGCAACTTTTGTTGTCAATCTGGCCACATGTACAGCAACTGTCATGTTAAGAAAAATATGAGGAACGGGATGAGATGCATGTGGATAGTCAAACATAAGACTAACTCTCAAGGACCCAATATGTAAAGGGTACCAAGTATTATCTTGTGGGTTTGTGTGTAGGTGAACCAGGATTACAGTGCTAAAGGATCAAAATGGTTCATTGATAGTGGATGTTCAAGACATATGACTGGTGATGCATCACAATTTATTAAACTCAAGCAAAAAGCAAGTGGAAAGGTAACTTTTGGAGATGATAACAAAGCCAAAACTATTGGCATTGGCGATGTTGGTAAGAATGATCAAACTTTTATCCACAATGTTCTTCTTGTTGATAATTTGAGCTACAATCTGTTAAGTGTTAGCCAATTGTGTGATAGGAATCTGTTTGTAATATTCAAAAAGCTTGAATGTCTTATATTTGACTCAAAGTTCAACATTATTTTCAAAGGAAAAAGAGTTAATGATGTCTATGTTGTGTATCTTGAAAATTTTGATTCCTCATATCTCAAATGTCTCAAAGTAGCAAATGAGGATTCATGGCTGTGGCATAGAAGGTTGTGTCACTTCAATATGGACTTGCTGAAAGAAATTTCTAAAAAGGAACTTGTTAGAGGTCTTCCAAAAATCAGATTTGAAAAAGACAGAATCTGTGATGCATGCCAATTTGGAAAACAAGTCAAGGTCTCTTTTAAACCTAAGAAATGTGTTTCCACTTCAAAACCACTTGAACTTCTGCACCTTGATCTATTTGGCCCTACACAGACTGCAAGCCTTGGTGGTAAGAGATATTGTTTTGTGATTGTTGATGACTTCTCTCGATATACTTGGGTAATATTCCTTGCTCATAAAGATGATGCCTTTAAGAATTTTACCTCATTATTTGCTAAAGTACAAAATCTGCTTGGCTTGAAAATTGTTAGAATTAGAAGTGATAATGGGACAGAATTTAAGTTCTGTGGTTTTCCAGAATTTTGTGATCACAATGGTATTACCCATGAATTCTCTATTGCTAGAGTTCCTCAACAGAATGGAGTTGTAGAAAGAAAAAATAGAACTCTCCAAGAGGCTGCCAGAACCATGCTTAGTGAATGCAATTTACCAAAATATTTTTGGGCTGAAGCCATAAACACAGCCTGTTATACCATGAATAGAATTCTTCTAAGACCAATTCTGAACAAAACTTCCTATGAGCTCATGTATGATAAAAAGCCAGTAGTCAGCTACTTCAAAGTATTTGGTTGTAAATGTTTCGTGTTGAATATCAAGGAACATCTTGGAAAGTTTGACAAGAAATCTGATGAAGGAATTTTCTTGGGATATTGTGAAAACAAAAAAGGTTTCAGAGTTTATAATCGTAGAACATTGATTATAGAGGAGGCTATACACATTACTTTTGATGAATCTAATGGTGACATTTCTATGAGTTGTGGTGAAGATGATGACACAGGTATTCAAGAAGGACTAAAGAAACTAGCAATCAATAACCATGACTCTGCTTCACCAGAAACTGATTCAAAGGATAATGATGCTCAGGTCAGTCCAGCTGAAGAAGTGAATAATAGAGATACCACTACTCCTAATGATCTTCCAAGAGCCTGGAAATTTGCTCATAATCATCCCAGGGAGCTCATAATTGGTGATCCTTCTGAAAAGGTCAGGACTCGTTCCTCTAGACACCTGGTAGATAATCTTGCTTTTGTATCACATATTGAACCTAAAAATGTTGTTGATGCTTTGAATGATGAGCACTGGATTTTAGCTATGGAAGAAGAGTTAATCCAATTTGAAAGAAACAAAGTCTGGACTCTGGTTGCCAGACCACAAGGCCATCCTATCATTGGCACAAAATGGGTATTTAGAAACAAATTGAATGATAAAGGGGAGATTGTTAGAAATAAGGCTAGACTGGTGGCTAAAGGATACACTCAAGAAGAGGGAATAGACTTTGATGAGTCTTTTGCACCAGTAGCCAGGCTGGAATCCATAAGAATGTTTTTAGCATTTGCATGTTTCAAGAATTTTAAATTATTTCAAATGGATGTTAAGAGTGCCTTCTTAAATGGATTTATAGATCAAGAAGTCTATGTTGACCAACCACCTGGTTTTGAAAATGTATCTTATCCAAATCACGTGTTTAAACTCTCAAAAGCTTTATATGGATTAAAGCAAGCTCCTAGAGCATGGTATGAACGTCTGAGTGGATTTCTGATTGAAAATGGTTTTAAAAGAGGCATTGTAGACACTACACTTTTTACAAAACAAAGCTCACAAGATCTTTTGATAGTGCAAATATATGTGGATGATATCATATTTGGTGCTACTAATGAAAATTTGTGCAAGGATTTTTCCATTATCATGCAAAAAGAATTTGAAATGAGCATGATGGGAGAACTGAATTTCTTCCTTGGACTCCAAGTGATTCAAACCCATGATGGAACATTTATAAATCAAACAAAATACACCATGGAGTTGCTGAAAAGATTCAGAATGGAGGATTCAAAGCCTGTTGGGACACCTATGTGCACCTCTACCAAACTAGACAAAGATGAGGAAGGTATTAAAGTTGAGGAGAAGAAGTACAGAGGTATGATTGGAAGTTTACTTTATTTAACTGCTAGTAGGCCTGACATCATGTTTGCTGTGTGTTTATGTGCTCGTTTTCAATCCTGCCCAAAGGAATCACACTTGAATGCGGTAAAAAGAATCTTAAGATATCTTAAAGGAACCTTAAATTTTGGTTTGTGGTATCCAAAATGTCATGAACTTCCTTTGTGTGGATTCTCTGATGCCGACTTTGGTGGTTGTAAAATAGATAGAAAAAGTACTACTGGTATATGCAACTTTCTTGGAAATTGCTTGGTCTCTTGGTTTAGTAAAAAACAAAATGCTATCTCATTGTCCACTACTGAAGCTGAATATGTTGCTGCTGGTGCTTGTTGTGCTCAACTGTTATGGATGAAAAACACATTGAATGACTTCGGTTTAGTATATGAATGTGTACCCATGTATTGTGACAACACTAGTGCAATCAATCTAACAAAAAATCCCATTCAACACTCTAGAACTAAGCACATTGATATAAAGCATCATTTTATTCGCGATCTTGTCTCAAATGGGGTAATCCGTGTTGAGTTTGTTTGTTCTAAAGAACAGATCGCTGATATCCTCACAAAAGCTCTTCCGCTAGATCAATTTGTGTCTTTAAGGACTAAATTGGGTGTTACAAAAAAAATGTTCTGAGTCTTATTTCCAGTCAGTCCTTATCGGACGTCCGATGAATTGGAACGGACGTCCGACAGTGTTCTTCATCCAAGGTCCAGAAAATCCCTGGCTCGGACGGTTGTGTCGGACGCATCACTTCGTTCGGACGTCCGACACTCAAAAAAGGAGTCCTATAAGACAGTTATCCACTCTTCTCAATTCATTTTCCTTCATAAGTCTCGGACGCGACCTTTCAGTTTCTCTAAAATTTGAAATTCAAATTCCTCTCTCCTCAAACCAAGTTTCGAGAAATTGACTCAATCAACTCCATTACACCTCTCTTGCTCATTAATCATTCATAAAAGGCACTCCTAACACCCAACTACCCCAAAATTCCTAATTTACATACGAAACCCTAAAATCATATAACCCTTTCCTTGCGGCTCCTCAGTATTCATCAATTGGTTCTTACTGCACTCCCTCTTTGTACACCACACTCCTTATCCAAAAACATATCCACATTGCATCATGGTTAGAATGAGAGGAGGATCTTCTAGTGTCGGACGATCTTTTAGGCTTAGGGATGAAGATATTGAAATTTTGGAACCACCTCCTGTGGCACCCAAAAAGAAGACTATAACCCGTAGTGGTAAGGTGAAGCAGACTGCCCAAAGAAAACTGGATATCCAAACTGCTGAATCATCTGATGAACAGTTGGATGGACAGAACTCTGAAGAGAACATTGTTGGTCGAAATGAGGAACCAGAACAGGCTGACCAGGGAGATAAAACTGTCACAAGATCCTCTGCCAAAAGAAAGAGGTCCGCTAAGAGGAAGAGCACTCCTCAATCCAAGAAAAAACAGTCTGCTGATCCCACTGATGATCAGCAGAATGAAGAGAACACTACTGGGAGTAAGAAAACTCCTGAACCTTCCACCAGGAAGTCTCCAAGGACTAGATCTGAGGCTCAAAATGTTGAAGCATCTGCCACACAAACTCCAAGCAAGAAACGCTCTGGAAAGGATCCTGTGTCTCAACCAGTTGAAGAACCCACTCCTCTTCCGAAATTCATTGATGATGAAGCCAGAGACAGATTTGAGTTGGTCTCTCAAAAAGGTTTTATCACCCAAAGACTTATCATTCCCTATGAATTCCGTAAACTTGATCTTGAATCTGTTGTCAAACTGTTTGAATTCCAAAAATGGACCCATATTCTGACCATTCCTAATGTCTTTTACCCTGACATGCTATATCAATTCTTTGCTAATATTAGAAAGGGTAAATCACACACTGAACTCATCTCTAGGGTCAATTCTGTGGACATCATGTTAACTCCTGACATTGTGAACTCCATTTTGAAAACCAGCATTGAACCAAGTTTCAAAGGAAAAATTGCAAACTTCTTTTCATATGAGGAATTTCCTTCTGCCTATCATCACTTTTACAGTGCTAAACTCATGACTTATTTTCAATCCAAATTCAACACCCCTGCTGAGGCAAGATTGGATGATTTCAGTCCTCAGAATCTGATCATCTTCACTATCATCTCGAATCTGTTGGTGCCAACTGATGGCCACAGAACAGATGCAAATAAAATGGAACTCTATCTTTTCTACTGCTTTGTTGAAAAAATCCGCATTGACTTTGGATTTGTAATGTGCAAATTTCTGCTCAAAATCAGCACTGATAGTCATAGGAAGCTTTCCTATGGCAGATTTCTGACCCCCATTTTTGCTCATTTTGACATACCTTTTTCTGGCAAATCTCCAAAAGAAAGTGCCTCTTCAGTTTTCTCCAAAGCTTACTTTGAAAGAAAGAATCTAAAATTTTTTGAGCGTCATTGGTGCTACAAGGAAACTGTGGCCGAGTCTAGAAGAAAAAATTTGCATGAAACCCCTGTCACTCCTAGAACTCCCCATGATCAGTCAGGGTATATATCTCCTTTCACCATTCATCCCAGAAAGTCTGCCAGTAAGTCCTTCTCTTCCAATTCTGAGGTCATCTCTCTGCTTGAAGACCTTAAACAGCATGTTATGCTTCTTGAAGATGGTCTCATGATGACCATGACCTCTGCCCAACAATCCTCCTTTCTTGAAAAAAGGAATCTTCTTGTGCCCCCTATACCTGAAACAAATGAAGCTGCTCATCAGAAAGAACCAAGAACTGAGCCCACAAGGCCAACCACTGGTGATGAGACTACTCCAGCTTCTAGTTCTCAGCCCAAGGATAAAGGCAAGGCTCCAGTGACTGAGGAAGCATCTGAAGATAGTGATGAAGAAACTGAGGAAGAAGAAGAGGATCCTGCACAGTATCGTCTGGCTAGGAGAAGGCCTGGATCATCTAAAATCACCATCTAGGCACTACTAGGCCACTGCACCTTTATCTAGGATTATAGTTCGTCTTTTTGCATTGCACTTTTGTATCAAGTGCTGAACATCTGGTCTGTAATATCTAGCCATATTTTCTGTTTCTAAATGTTATAATGTTTTGAATATGTGTTATAGTTGGTTATGTGCTTATGCTTGAATGTTTCTAATTGATTCCAAATTGTGCTGAATATTGTTACTGTGTATACTGATACTGCTTCTGATGGGATGATATTGCTTCTAATATTGCTTCTGTATACTGTGTGATGACAAAAAGGGGGAGAATTGGAATTGGAACTGGTGGTGTAAAGCAACTAGTTAGGGGGAGTCAGTCTCAGGGGGAGTTGTGTTAAATTTACTTATGCACCTCGTTAGGGGGAGTTGCTACATTTTTTTTGCTCCATCCAATTGTTTTGTCATCATCAAAAAGGGGGAGATTGTTTTTCTCAACTCATATCTTTCGATGATTACAAAACAAATGGATATTTCTAATACCTCTTGTAGAAATCCTTTTCAGAAATGAACCAAACAGGTCTGAGGCTTTAAAGCAGATAAAGGAGATCAAAAAGTATGAAAATTGCTGAGGATGATGTCGGACGCACAAAAGGAAAGTATCGGACGTCCGATATCCTTTGAGCATCTTCGGACGAGTAAAGAACTCAGACTCGGACGTCCGAAGAAGACAAGCCAGAAGTTCGATGACTACTAATCATGATCGGACGCTCAACATCTGTGTATCGGACGTCCGACAAGTATTGCTGCTCTTCGGACACAACACTCTGAACGCATCGGCCGTCCGAAGGATTTCAAGAAAACTTCCAGAACTCATTGATCTCGTTCGGACGCAGAAAATCCAACCATCGGACGTCCGACAGCACCAACGGCTAGTTGACTCTTCAGCTGCCTTCTACCCGTTAACAGCATTAATTGAGGAATTCTCTGGTCTCCTATAAAAGGAACAAAGTCAACCACCTCAAGACAACTTTGTACATCAAGCTTACATCAGATTGTGAGTGATTCAAGTGCTAGAATACTCAAAAGAAACATTTGTATTCCTTGCATGTGCAATCTTCGTGAAGCTGTTTTTTCAAGTGTGATATAGCTTCTTCAATAGTGTAGCATAGTGAGGGTTTGCGAGTGTATGTAATACTTTCTTGCTTGACCAAGTGTGTTTTGGGGCAAGAAGGAAGTGATCCCTTCCTTGTACACATAAGATTGGTTGCAAGTCTATTCAGCTTGAAGTAACTTGGTATATAATAGAGGTGTTCAAACATCAGTTGTGTTTGAAGCTTGGTTTGGTCCTTAACTCCCATTTACTGCTTTTCTATATAAACTGCTCTTCTCCTCATCTCACTAATACCTGTGCTACTATATTATCTTGTTCATTGAGAAGCATTTTGAAGAAGAAGGGCTGTCTGTCCAAAAAGGTTGAATATTTACTAGCAGGTTTTTGAAAGCCTAATTCACCCCCCCTCTTAGGTTGTCTTCGATCCTTACATTATATTATCTTGTTCATTGGGAGGCATTTTGAAAAAGAAAGGCTGTCTGTTCAAAAAGGTAGAATATTTATTAGCAGGTTTTTGAAAGCCTAATTCATCCCCCCTCTTAGGTTGTCTTCGATCCTTACAATTGGTATCAGAGCTTGGTCTCCTAGAGATTAAGCTCAAGCGGCTTGGAGTAAGATGACAACCAGTCATGCTATGTTTGTTGAGGGGCAATCTGTTACTAGGCCTCCCATGTTTATTGGTTCCAATTATGTTAGCTGGAAAGAAAGAATGATTATCTTCTTGCAATCCATTGATATTGAGCTGTGGTTTATTGTGAATGAAGGACCGCATGATGCTAACTTTCTTGATGCAAAAATAGGTTTGTTGCGACAAAAAACGAGAGCTGAGATGAATGCTCAAGACAGAACCAATCTCACATTGAATGCCAAAGCCATGAATGTTCTTTACAGTGCCTTAGACTCAAATGAGTCAATTAGAGTAAAAGGGTGTAAATCTGCCAAAGAAATGTGGGATAAGCTAAGAGAAATCCGTGAGGGCAGTGATAACGTAAGAGAACAGAAAAAGTCCATTCTGGTCACCAAGTATGAATCTTTTAAGATGGAGCCTCATGAGAACATCGACAAAATGTATTATAGATTCAATGATCTGATCAAGGATTTAGAGATGCTTGAAAAGCAATACTCTCAAGGTGAAAAGAACAGGAAAATTCTGAATGCTCTATCAAAAGATTGGGAAAGCAAAGTGACTGCCATAGAGGAAGCCAAGGATCTAAATTCCTTATCCATTGAATCTCTGATTAACTCTCTAACCTCTTATGAACTGAAGCTTAAATCTAAGTTGCAGGAAGAAGAAGACACAAAAGGAAGGAAGAGTATTGCCTTGAAAGCTTCACAAGATGAAGATGAAACAGCCTCACTGGAGGAAAATGACTTGGAAGGTGATGACAGTGATATTGCACTCATCACAAGAGGCTTCAAAAGATTTCTCAATAAGAGAAGATTCAGGAAAGGCGGATCCAGCAATTCCTTCCAGAATCAGACAAATGACTTCAGGAATAGAGGGAAACTAGAGCTCAACAAAAAGCAGAACGATAAATGTTTTGAATGTGGCCAATCTGGATATTATGCAAATGAGTGTCCAATGAAGAAAAAGAAGGAAAACAAGATTGAACGAAAACCAAAGTTCAACAATTTCCAGATTACCTGGAATGATTGCAACTCAGAAGGCGAAGTTGAAGAAGAAGAGGAATCTGCTCAAGTGGCTTTCATGGCTATTGGAGATGAAGAGGTAACACAATGCAATTCTCAAACCAATAGTGATAGTGAATCTGATGATGATGTTAATTCTTTTCTAGAAAAAATGCATAACGGATTGAAAGAATCCTATGTTAAAAACAAAGAACTGAAGCAAAAAATCAGTTTTCTAATACAAGACAATGCAAATCTTTTTCGACAAAACAAATGTCTTAAGCATGAAAATGATAACCTGAAAAGGACTGAAACTAATATGCTTGCTGAACATTGCAAAAAGAAAAATTACTGTGACTCTCTCAAAAGTGAGCAATGCAGCTTAAGAAAAAGGATGGATGATTTATGCAAATTGTTACATCATGTGAAACAGAATCATTTTCAAATGAATGACACTGTACCTTATGTTAACACTCATCGAATAAGACTGAACCAAAATACAAATGAATTTGCTATCCACAGAAGAAGGCAAGTCAGATTCATTAAACCTGTTCATTTAATTGATTCAATGTTGGTATGCAACTTTTGTTGTCAATCTGGTCACATGTATAGAAACTGTCACGTTAAGAAAAACATGAGGAATGGCATGAGATGCATGTGGATAGTCAAACATAAGACTAACTCTCAAGGACCCAACATGTAAAGGGTACCAAATATTATCTTGTGGTTTTGTGTGTAGGTGAACCAGGATTACATTGCTAAAGAATCAAAATGGTTCATTGATAGTGGATGTTCAAGACATATGACTGGTGATGCATCACAATTCATCAAACTCAAGAAAAAAACAAGTGGAAAGGTAACATTTGGAGATGATAACAAAGTCAAGACTGTTGGTATTGGCGATGTTGGTAAGAATGACCAAACTTTTATCCACAATGTTCTTCTTGTTGACAATTTGAGCTACAATCTGCTAAGTGTTAGCCAATTGTGCGATAGGAATCTGTTTGTACTATTCAAAAAGCTTGAATGTCTCATATTTGACTCAAAGTTTAACATTATTTTCAAAGAAAAAAGAGTTAATGATGTCTATGTAGTGTTTCTTGAAAAAATTGATTCCTCACATCTCAAATGTCTCAAAGTAGCAAATGAGGACCCATGGTTGTGGCATAGAAGGATGTGTCACTTCAATATGGATTTGCTGAAAGAAATTTCTAAAAAGGAACTTGTTAGAGGTCTTCCAAAAATTAGATTTGAAAAAGACAGAATCTGTGATGCTTGTCAATTTGGAAAACAAGTCAAAGTTTCTTTTAAACCTAAGAAATGTGTTTCTACCTCAAAACCACTTGAACTTCTGCACCTTGATCTGTTTGGTCCTACACAGACTGCAAGTCTAGGTGGTAAGAGATATTGTTTTGTGATTGTTGATGACAATTCTCGATATACTTGGGTAATATTCCTTGCTCATAAAAATGATGCCTTTAAGAACTTTACCTCATTATTTGCTAAAGTACAAAATCTGCTTGGCTTGAAAATTGTCAGGATCAGAAGTGATAATGGGACAGAATTTAAGTTCTGTGGTTTTCCAGAATTTTGTGATCACAATGGTATTACTCATGAATTCTCTATTGCTAGAGTTCCTCAACAAAATGCAGTTGTAGAAAGAAAAAATAGAACTCTCCAAGAGGCTGCTAGAACCATGCTTAGTGAATGCAATTTACCAAAATATTTTTGGGCTGAAGCCGTAAACACAGCCTGTTATACCATGAATAGAATTCTTCTAAGACCAATTTTGAACAAAATTTCCTATGAGCTCATGTATGACAAAAAGCCTGTTGTCGGCTACTTCAAAGTATTTGGTTGTAAATGTTTCATTTTAAATATCAAAGAACATCTTGGAAAGTTTGACAAGAAATCTGATGAGGGAATTTTCTTGGGTTACTGTGAAAACAAGAGAGGTTTCAGAGTTTATAATCGTAGAACATTGATTATAGAGGAGGCTATACACATTACATTTGATGAATCTAATGGTGACATTTCTATGAGTTGTGGTGAAGATGATGACACAGGTGTTCAAGAAGGACTAAAGAAGCTAGCAATTAATGACCATGACTCTGCCTCACCAGAAACTGATTCAAAGAATAATGATACTCAGGTCAGTCCAGTTGAAGAAGTAAATAATGGAGTTACCACTACTCCTAATGATCTTCCAAGAGCCTGGAAATTTGCTCATAATCATCCCAGGGAGCTTATAATTGGTGATCCTTCTGAAAAGGTCAGAACTCGCTCATCTAGACACTTGATAGATAATCTTGCTTTTGTATCACATATTGAACCTAAAAATGTTGTTGATGCCTTGAATGATGAGCACTGGATTTTAGCTATGAAAGAAGAGTTAATCCAATTTGAAAGAAACAAAGTTTGGACTCTGGTTGCCAGACCACAAGGCCATCCTATCATTGGCACAAAATGGATTTTTAGAAACAAATTGAATGATAAATGGGAGATTGTTAGAAATAAGGCTAGACTGGTGGCTAAGGGATACACTCAAGAAGAGGGAATAGACTTTGATGAATCTTTTGCTCCAGTAGCTCGGCTGGAATCCATAAGAATGTTTTTAGCATTTGCATGTTTCAAGAACTTTAAATTATTTCAAATGGATGTTAAGAGTGCCTTCTTAAATGGATTTATAGACCAAGAGGTCTATGTTGACCAACCTCCTGGTTTTGAAAATGAATCCTATCCAGATCACGTGTTTAAACTCTCAAAAGCTTTATATGGATTAAAGCAAGCTCCTAGAGCATGGAATGAACGTCTGAGTGGATTTCTGATTGAAAATGGATTTAAAAGAGGTGTTGTAGACACTACACTGTTTACAAAACAAAGCTCACAAGATCTTTTGATTGTGCAAATATATGTGGATGATATCATATTTGGTGCTACTAACGAAAAATTGTGCAAGGATTTTTCCACCATCATGCAAAAAGAATTTGAAATGAGCATGATGGGACAACTGAATTTCTTCCTTGGACTCCAAGTGGTTCAAAACCAAGATGGAACGTTTATAAATCAAACAAAATACACCAAGGAGTTGCTGAAAAAATTCGGAATGGAGGATTCAAAGCCTGTTGGGACACCTATGTGCACCTCTACCAAACTTGACAAAGATGAGGAAGGTATTAAAGTTGAGGAGAAGAAGTACAGAGGTATGATTGGAAGTTTACTTTATTTAACTGCTAGTAGGCCTGACGTCATGTTTGCTGTGTGTTTATGTGCTCGATTTCAATCCTGTCCAAAGGAATCACACTTGAATGCAGTAAAAAGAATCTTGAGATATCTTAAAGGAACCTTAAATTTTGGCTTGTGGTATCCAAAATGTTATGAACTTCCTTTGTGTGGATTCTCTGATGCTGATTTTGGTGGTTGTAAAATAGATAGAAAAAGTACTACTGGTATATGCAACTTTCTTGGAAATTGCTTGGTCTCTTGGTTTAGTAAAAAACAAAATGCTATCTCACTGTCCACTACTGAAGCTGAATATGTTGCTGCTGGTGCTTGTTGTGCTCAATTGTTATGGATGAAAAACACATTAAATGATTTCGATTTAGTATATGAATGTGTACCCATGTATTGTGACAACACCAGTGCAATTAATCTAACAAAAAATCCCATTCAACACTCTAGGACTAAGCACATTGATATTAAGCATCATTTCATTCGCGATCTGGTCTCAAAGGGGATAATCCGTGTTGAGTTTATTTGTTCTAAAGAACAGATCGCTGATATACTCACAAAAGCTCTTCCGCTAGATCAATTGGTGTCTTTGAGGACTAAATTGGGTGTTACAGAAAAAATGTTCTGAGTCTTACTTCCAGTCAATGCTTATCGGACGTCCGATGAATTGAAACGGACGTCCGACAGTGTTCTTCATCCAAGGTACAGAAAATCCCTGGCTCGGACGGTTGTGTCGGACGCATCACTTCGTTCGGACGTCCGACACCCAAAAATATGTCCTATAAGGCAGTCACTGACTCTTCTCAATTCATTTTCCTTCATCAGTCTCGGACGCGACCTTTCAGTTTCTCTAAAATTTGAAATTCAAATTCCTCTCTCCTCAAACCAAGTTCCGAGAAATTGACTCAACCAACTCAATTACACCTCCATTGCTCTTTAACCACTCATAAAAGGCACTTCTAACACCCAACTGCTCCAAAATTCCCAATTTACATACGAAACCCTAACCTCATATAACCCTCTCCCTGTGGCATCATAGTGCACTCTTGTTAACTCTCACTGTTCTTTCCTTCTATACACAACACTCTGCATTAAAAATCACATCCACATTGCATCATGGTTAGGATGAGGGGAGGATCTACTAGTGCCGGACGGTCTTTTAAACTGAGGGATGAAGACATTGAAATTGTTGATCCACCTCCTGTGGTTTCAAAAAGAAAGAAAGTGACTCGTAGGGGCACAGTGAAGGAGACTGCCCAAAGAAAATTAGCCATTCTATCTCCTGAATCATCTGATGAACAAATGGAAAGGCAGATCTCTGAAGGGAACATTGCTGGTGGAAATGAGGAACCAGAGCAGGCCACCCAAGGTGAAGAAACTGTCACAAGGTCTTCCAGTAAAAGAAAAAGGACTGCAAAGGGGAAGAGAACTCCCCAATCCAAGAAAAAACAATCTGCTGATCCATCTGTTGATCAGCAGAATGAAGAAAACATCACTGAGAGTCAGCCAACTCCAGAACCCTCCATCCGGAAGTCTCCAAGGACAAGGACTGAGACTCAAAATGCTGGTGCATCTGGCACTCAAACCTCTAAAGGGACACGTTCTGGGAAGAATCCAGTATCTCAACCTGCACCTGAACCCATTCCTCTACCTAAGTTCATCGATGATGAAGCTAGAGACAGATTTGAGTTAGTATCTCAAAAAGGTTTCATCACCCAAAGGCTCATCATCCCTTTTGAATTTCGTAAGCTTGATCTTGAATCTGTCATCAAACTCTTTGAATTCCAGAAATGGACTCATCTCTTGACCATTCCTAATGTTTTCTATCCTGACATGCTGTATCAATTTTTTGCTAATCTTAGAAAGGGTACATCACACACTGAACTCATCTCTAGGGTCAACTCTGTGGACATCATATTAACTCCTGACATTGTGAATTCAATTCTGAAAACTGATATTGAACCTGGTTTTAAGGGAAAAATTGCAAATTTCTTTTCATATGAGGAATTTCCTTCTGCCTATCATCACTTTTACAATGCTAAACTCATGACTTATTTTCAATCCAAATTCAACACCCCTGCTGAGGCAAGATTGGATGATCTTAGTCCTCAGAATCTGATCATCTTCACTATCATCTCGAATCTGTTGGTGCCAACTGATGGCCACAAAACAGATGCAAATAAAATGGAACTCTATCTTTTTTACTGCTTTGTTGAAAAAATCCGCATTGACTTTGGATTTGTAATGTGCAAATTTCTGCTCAAAATCAGCACTGATAGTCGTAGGAAGCTTTCCTATGGCAGATTTCTGACCCCCATTTTTGCTCATTTTGACATACCTTTTTCTGGCAAATCTCCAAAAGAAAGTGCCTCTTCAGTTTTCTCCAAAGCTTACTTTGAAAGAAAGAATCTAAAATTTTTTGAGGGTCATTGGTGCTACAAGGAAACTGTGGCCGAGTCTAGAAGAAAAAATTTGCATGAAACCCCTGTCACTCCTAGAACTCCCCATGATCAGTCAGGGTATATATCTCCTTTCACCATTCATCCCAGAAAGTCTGCCAGTAAGTCCTTCCCTTCCAATTCTGATGTCATCTCCCTGTTTGAAGACCTCAAACAACATGTTATGCTTCTTGAAGATGGTCTCATGATGACCATGACCTCTGCCCAACAATCCTCCTTTTTTGAAAAAAGGAATCTTCTTGTGCCCCCTATACCTGAAACAAATGAAGCTGCTCATCAGAAAGAACCAAGATCTGAGCCCACAAGGCCAACCACTGGTGATGAGACTACTCCAGCTTCCAGTTCTCAGCCCAAGGATAAAGGCAAGGCTCTAATAACTGAGGAAGAAGTTGAAGATGATGATGAAGAAACTGAGGAAGAGGAGGACCAGGAGGAGGCCTGGATCATCTAAAATCACTATTTAGGCACTTCTAGGTCACTGCATCTAAATCTAGGACTATAGTTTATCTTTTGTTTTAAGTGCTGGACATATGGTCTGTAAAACTGGATATTTTCTTTACTGTTTATGGATGCTTTAACTAAGTATTGTGTTATGGATTTTTTTTTATGATATGATTGGTATGTATGTGTGCAATCTGCTGGTTGAATGAATGTTTCTGATTGATATCTGCTCAATGATTAACTCCAAACTGTGATGTATATTTGTATACTGATATTACTTCTGAAAAAATGTATTGCTGGTTGTGATGACAAAAAGGGGGAGAATTGGAATTGGATTTGATGGTTTACAACTGATGGTATAGAGTATCTAGTTAGGGGGAGTCAGTTTCAGGGGGAGTAATATACTACTCATGCACTTCGTCAGGGGGAGCTGCTATATTTTGTGCTGTATCCAATTGTTTTGTCATCATCAAAAAGGGGGAGATTGTTTATCTCAATTCATATCTTTTGATGATTACAAAACAATTGGATGTTTCTAATACTTTTTGTAAAGATCCTTTTCAGAAATAAACCAAACAGGTATGTAGAGTTAAAGCAGAAAAAGAAGATCAGAAAGGAATGAAGTATGCTGAGGATGATGTCGGACGCACAAAAGGAAAGTATCGGACGTCCGACATTCTTTGAGCATCTTCGGACGAGTAAATAACTCAGACTCGGACGTCCGAAGAAGACAAGCCAGAAGTTACTAATTAGGTTCGGACGCTCAACACCTGTGTAACGGACGTCCGACAAACGTTGCTGATCTTCGGACACAACACTTTGGATGCATCGGCCGTCCGAAAGAATTGAAGAAGAAAGTCCAAGTATTCATCCTACCCTCGGACGCATGATCGGACGTCCTAAGGGACTCGAGAAAACTTCCAGAACTCATTTATATCGTTCGGACGCATAAAAACCAAGCATCGGACGTCCGACAGCACCAACGGCTAGTTGACTCTTCAGCTGCCTTCTACCCGTTGACAGCATTAATTGAGGAATTCTCTGGTCTCCTATAAAAGGAACAAAGTCAACCACCTCAGAACAACTTTGTACATCAAGCCTACATCAGATTGTGAGTGATTCAAGTGCTAGAATACTCAAAAGAAACATTTGTATTCCTTGCATGTGCAATCTTCGTGGAGTTGTTTTTCAAGTGAGACATAGCTTCTTCAATAGTGTAGCATAGTGAGGGTTTGCGAGTGTTTGTAAAACTTCCTTGCTTGACCAAGTGTGTTTTGGGGCAAGAAGGAAGTGATCCCTTCCTTGTACACATAAGATTGGTTGTAAGTTTATTCTGCTTGAAGTAACTTGGTATATAATAGTGGTGTTCAAACCTCAGTTGTGTTTGAAGCCTGGTTTGGTTCTTTACTCTTATTTACTGCTTTTCTATATAAACTGTTCCTCTCTCCATCTCACTAATACCTGTGCTATTATATTATATTGTTCATTGGGAGGCATTTTGAAAAAGAAAGGCTGTCTGTTCAAAAAGGTAGAATATTTATTAGCAGGTTTTTGAAAGCCTAATTCACCCCCCCTCTTAGGTTGTCTTCGATCCTTACAATATTTTATAAATGAGTCAAGTTTTTAAATCATTTTTCTAGTATAAGTTAGTTCATGTTACGTTAGTAGCGTATTATGGATATGGGACCCGCTAGCACGGCAAGTGCGATAAATTTTTGGACAACTAGGTGAAGTTTTACATAAAGAGATATTAGTTATAAGGTACTAAGGGATAATTAGAGGTTAGCTAGATAGATTAGCTTTGGAAGACAAAGAGATGAGATCAAACCCTAAAAGAGCCAAGTGTAGCGAAACCGTTGGATGTTGGACTTTGACCAAGTCTTCTTAACTTTACTAAAACCAAACATTGACCAAAATTTCCTCATTTCTTCCCAATTTTCTTAGTTTTGGCTGAAATTCTTGAGAGGAAAAACAAGGGAGAGAAACTTCATCTTCAATCCCAACTTTCTTGCTTGAATCTTGAGCTCCAACCATAGTTTGTTCAAACTACTCTATAAAAGTGCTAACTAAGGTAGATTTCAAGGTGTTGGTGGAGTGATTTTGGAGGAAGAAGCCCAAAGTTTCCATCTTTCTTGAGGTTACAAGGTAAGTTTGCCAAGAAATCCTTCTTTACTTCTAATACTACCATACTAGTGGTTTAGGGTTGCTAAAGTGATAGTTTTATGAGAAATTTTATGATTTGAAGTGATGTTATGGAAAAATTCAGTTTTTATGGTGAATTTTCTGCCCACATGTGATAGTTAAGTGTTGGTTATGGTTTGGTAGTTTTGCTATGTGAAATATCTAGCTTTTATATGCTAGTTTGATTTGCCTAAAGAAAATTCCAGTTTGTGATTAGGAATTTCAGTTTAGGGTTTCATTTTCTACCTTGAGTAGGTGATGGTTATATGCTTGATTTAGTGAGTTATTGGCTTGGTATGTATATGCATGAGTTGAGACTATTTTGTGGTAAGAATGAAGCCTTGAGTTGGCTGGAAAAAGTAGTAAACACAAAGGAGGTGCTGCTGAAAATTTTGTTTGCAGGATGGGCAATCTTAGGAAATATGCTATATCTTGTGGTAGAAAAGTCAGAATTCAATTCCATTTGCTGTGTTTGAAACTAGAGTCAGAGTACCATCAACCGTGAAAATGTCAGCCTTTTTTTCAATTCCCGTGAATATCTATGATTTTTCAAAATTGACTGAAATTGCATACCTGTTTTGTCTTTTACTGGATAAAGTAGCAACTTGAGGCTCAAATTTGACTAACTTATGGACTAAATCAGCTTTTGGACAAAACATAAAAGTTTTAGCGATTTGAGTTAAATTTCTACCTGCAAAATTTCAGATCAATTGGATGATTTTAGCTTATGATTTGGCTAGAGCATTCCTGACTGCACAAAAACTCTAATTTTCCTGATCTGTTTTTCATGTGCTTTTGACTGTCCATTTTTTACCCTAAAAATGCGAGAACTGGGTATTGATGTCTTCATAGGAAATGTAGGTCTATGTCTTAGATTTGAAACGCCATACAATTTGCCTCAATCCGATAAGCGTAGCTTCAGTTTTGATCAAAACACCAAATGATGGCAATGCTGCCATCTTCATTGTTTCTCGTTGCCTTTCTCTTGTTTTTCGTTTCCTTGGTCCGACTTAACATGTACTTCTCAAGTGTTCTAAACCTGATTTCTAACATTCTAAATAAGTATTGAAAACATGGTTTTTTCGTGCACATATTGGCTTTGAACTGAACCGTTTTTGATCATTTTCTTTTCCAAATTATGTGTGCACCTTGCCTATATGACTTACTATACTTTTCATGTCTATTCCCTTTGATATAGACATATAAGTTTTACAGATTGCACTCGTGTATGATTGGCTCTTTATGGACAATATTTGACTGCAGATTTCGAAAGTGGCCAAGGTGCTGGCCCTGAACTGAATTTTGATAAAATGTGATTTGTTTAGGGTGAGTGTTCCTTGTGTGTTTGTAAAATAAGTGACTATGTGACTATTTGTGAATATTTACTTGAATGTTAAATGCTTTCCGAGTATTGCTAAATAAATTTTCGATGGGCAAGTGTGTACTGTATCGCACTCGACCCAAGGCAAAGTAAATTTTCAATGATTGAATGCTACTTGTGCATGAATGTAAGCCTTTTGGCTGAACTAGACCCTTGCCCTTCGTTGCCATTCGACTCGAGCCAGAAGTGGACTCGGTCGGGTAGCTGGTGACCTTGGGATAGTGTTTTGGTATACTCGAGTATGACCACGAAGGTTGGTGGAGAACTGGCCGGTGAATTGGTTAGTGGCGGGAAATGAAATGAATGAATTGAAATGTTGAAGTAAAGGGAAGAGATGAATGATTGAATGAAGGAGAATGACTGGCGGAATGAACGAATGGCTCCACGTGAGCATGTATCCTTTTAATGAGTGTGTTCTCATTGCTTTTATATTGTGAATGTTTTCTCGATTGATTGTTATTAAATGACTAATGTCCTTATTTAAATTGCTTGGTTATGTGTATGGGAACCTCACTGAGCTTTAGCTCACTCCTCTATTCCGTTAAATTTGTTTTCCTTACAGGGTTTGAGAGCAAGGACGAGTGATTAGTGGAAGACGAAATTTTGACTAGAACTTTTGTTGTGTAATAGTGATAGCATTAGTAGTTGGTTGGATCCTGAACTTTTGTATTTAACCTTGAGGATTGTATATCTGTGTTAATGATTGTATATATGTTAAGTTTGATTGGCCTATCTTTACTTGCTCATGAAGTGATACGTGAGTGAGCCCCGACGAGAGCTGCGCAGGTGGTCCGCCGAACCCTTTTGGTTCACCTTAGGGGGAGGTGGGGTCGTCACAAATGAAGTGGAAAAGAGAACAAACTCTGAAGACTTGGATAATTTCATGAGGGAGTTTAATGTGAAATATTTTCCGCCTTTGATTCAGGTGAAAAGGGAGAATGAGTTTATTAGACTTCATCAGGGAACCCAAATCGTTGCTGAGTATGAAACTCAATTCACCAAACTATCTAAGTTTGCCCCTTAGCTAATAGTAACAGAGTAAAGGCGAATAAGGCGCTTTGTACAAGGGCTAAAGGCCGAGATTCAGAAGGATTTAGCAGTAGCCCAAATCAATACGTTTAGTGATGCTATGGAGAAAGTTTGACGGGTCGAAAGTGCGAGACTTCAAGTTAGAATTTTTTAAACAAAGAAATGGGGTGCGCCTAGTAACGACTTTGGACAAGCTGATAAGAATATACCTGCTATGTTTAGAAGGGGGACAGGCGGAATAAGACTTTCGGAGATGCCAAGAGAAGCTCCGTCAAGAGAAGGCCAAGGCGAGAGAGGACAACAAAGAGGTGCCTCACAAGGAGGCTTGGTATCAACTTCCCATGTCTCCTGTGGATACTGTGGGAAGCCGAACCATACGAAGGAAAATTATTGGAGGAAAGAAAGAAAATGTTTGCACTGTGGAAGTGCCGAGTATCAGATCGTCAACTATCCAGCCTCGCCTCGAGAAGGAAGTGGGACCCAACAGTCAAAAAAGACAAACCCTTGACAGATAAAGGTAGAAGAAAATAGACCGAAAGTGCTGGCTCGGGTGTATGTAATAGAGCAACATTAAGTTCCTGATTCATCTGATGTTATAGAAGGTACGATCCCTGTGTTCCATCTTTTTGCTAGGATTTTAATAGATTCTGGTGCTACCAATTCCTTTATCAACCCTAGTTTTATATGTGAAATTGATATGAAACTGGCTAGACTACCATATGATTTGAAAGTTAGGACGCCTACGGGTGACCAACGTTTGATTACTAGTATGGTTTAGAAGGACTGCGAGATTTGGATTGGAGAGCGAAAACTATTGGGAGATCTAATAAGTTTAGCCATTAAGGGGTATGATGTCATCTTAGGTTTGGATTGATTAGCTCAATATGATGCTCAACTATATTGTAAGAGGAAAATGGTAGAATTTTGCATACCTGGAGAGACAACCTTAAGGTTAGATGTGAGATGTAGGTTAGCCTCATCTGCACTCATTTCCGGGATTCAAGCTAGAAAATAATTGAGTAAAGGAGCGCAGGATTACCAAACTTTTCTAATAAACTCTTCGACAAATAAGTTGAAGATAGAAGATATTCCAGTAGTAAAGGAGTATTCGAATGTGTTTCCTAATGAATTAGTGACTTTGCTTCCGAAAAGAGAAATAGAATTTAAGATTGATTTATTATCCGGAACAGCACCTATCTCTAAAGCTCCATATAGGATGGCACCCGTTGAGTTTAAAGAATTGAAGTTGCAGTTGCACGATTTATTAGAACAAGGGTTTATTCAAGAAAGCAGATCTCCATGGGGAGCTCTGGTACTCTTTGTAAGAAAGAAAGATGAAAGTTTAAGAATGTGTATAGATTACTAGGGTTTAAATAATGTGACAATTAATAATAAATACCCTCTTCCATATATTGATGAATTATTTGACCAGTTGCAAGGAGCAGTGGTGTTTTCTAAACTAGTCCTTCGACAGGGGTATTATCAATTGCAAATTAGAAAGGAGTATGTACCGAAGACTGCATTCAATTCTAGAAATGGGTATTTTGAATTTGCAGTAATGCCCTTGGGATTAACCAATGTGTGAGGACTCGAATTTTTCTTACTTTTAATTCTATTTTACTGGCCTATTTAATTATTTATTCAACCGTTTACTCCGAATAATTTATTTCAATCATTTTAAATCCATTTACATGGAACAATGTCTCCCTTATGTTTTTAAAACGTTTCGTTAGCAAAATTAATTTTTCTGCAGCTCGTTTAGCGAGGAATAATGAGTATACATTTTTCAAGACAATATTCGATTCGAGAGTGCAATAATCTTGGAGAATTAAGAATGATTAATAGTAGACTAAAAAAGTTAATTGACGAATTAGAGGTGAGTGAGTTCCAACTAAGCTTTTATCGCGCGCGAGTCGGAAGTTCGAGTAAATCGAGCCGGAACGACTAAGTGGGCATTTAATAAATTTATATTAGACTAGTAAGAGTGAGTAATTATAGTGTTAAAGGAATTACATTGGAGGATTAGTGCACTAGGGCAACAAACAAGAGAGAAAACGGTGGTACGAAACCTGCACGCGACACTATTTGAGGTTGACTTTTGCAAAGCTTCTTGGCCACAATTTCTTAAAGCTTCCAAGATAAGATTCATAGCTACCAAACACTCTCACTTTCTATCTTTGGTCAGCTGAAACCAGCAAAGGAAAAGGAAGAAGAAAACTCTTAATTTCAAGCTTCCATCTTGCTTCAAAAACTTCATCCAATCTTCTAGTTCTTGGAGAATCATCCTAGCTTGAGGAAAGACAACAACTTGTGGAAGTTCTTGGAGGTTTTGTGGCAGAAAATTTCTGGTTTCAACTAGGGTTTAAGAGGTAACCATTCACCTTCTTTAATCTTTCTAATTTCTTCAAGAATGGAGCTTAGTTTGCATGGGTTTGAAACCCTAAGCAAGAAATAGGCTAGAGGACTTGAGGAGTTTCATTTCTTGTTTTAATCTCTAGGTTAGTGGACTTGATGAGACCTTTAGGTAGCTGCCTTGAGGATTTGTTGCTTGATTAATGTTGTTTATGTGTTATATGAGAGGATTATGGTTAGAAATGAAGAGAAAGTTGTGAAAGGAGGGAGACTAGAGCTGGCCAAAAATTTCTGGTCATGTTACTCTGTTTTAATTCGAAATTTTAATGCTTGTTTAGCTGTAAAATTGATGGATATATGTTGTATATTGTGTGTACAAAGTGTTTCCAAAAATCATTTGATTTGGTAGCTCAAAACTAGAGTTTTCAAAAAAGAAAGAAATCTGGAAATGGTGTTCAGGTTAGCCGGACAGTACATATTTGCATGAACATAACTCTTTGTACAAAATTCAAAATTGAGTGACGTTTGTGGCATTTGAAACTACACATTCATATCTTTCTAACGGTATAAAAATCACCTGCTAGTTCGAACTGAGTGAACCGTAGTGATTCAACAAAGTTGACTGTCCTGTTGTGACTCTCTGTCCGAGAGGAATGGAGAAGCTGCATCTTGTGGCTTGATTTTCTCTCACTTGTGAACTGATTTTGGTAACGACCCTTTCTGATAAAATGTAGAATTTTGAGATTAGTTTCCAACGCCACCAACCACTCCCAATTTGAGCTTGTATTGAGTGAGTTGTGGTCTGATTTCAATGGTGCAACAAAGCTGGAAAACTGGAAATCTTTCCTTTCTTGTTGGCCGAATGGTCAAATCTGTTTTGGAAGGTTATATTTCGAAAAATTTGGTGTCAATCACCCATCCCATGCCCATCAAATGTTTATGGAACCTTGGTTTAAAAAATGAATCGAATTGGGGCTGATTTCATTGTGCAAAACGTTTGAAAAGAAAGAAAAGCAAGAGGGCAGATTAGCCTTGAAACATTTTTCGAACTTTAGTCATTTGTTAACTGACTTCCCACGTGAGTTGTTGTGTAAAATTTGATAGAGAGGTAGTCCACATATGAAAGTTTAAATGTATCAAATTTGGTGTAATTTCAATGCCATTTCGATATCCAAATGATGCCCCAAAGATTGCTTTTCAAATGTGGAAATTCACTGTTCAAGTAGTGAAAGTTAACCGACTTTAGGCTGTGATATCTTGTTGCTCAAAACTCCGAATTTAGTTCCATTTATTGTGTTTGAAACCTTGTTTGGAACTCTTATTGTTTTACAAATTTTAAAGGCTGGTTCACTTTCTGTGAATTTTGCCGAATTTCCAAAAATTGCTGAAAAACAAGACTGGTTCAAACCTGTTTTCTTGGAACTGGCACTTTGAGATGAAAAATGAATGCCTTCTGTTTAGAATCTTGAAAAATTATCTTCTAGGGACTTTTATTACTCCGAAACTAGTTTTCAACGGTGTAAAGTTTTCCATTTTTGGACATGCCAAACTTAAGATTTGATTTTTCAAAGATCATCGCATAAAGCTGAAATTTTCTGATTTCATAAGAAATGAACTTTTAAGAACTTTCCATCCTCCCTTGCAGTTGTTGGACTGTTTTAGGTGTAATTTCTTGGTGGAATGCATGGTTCCATTAGAACTTTAAACTTTCATTTCAAATATTGGTTTCCGAAGGTTAAACCTCTCTTAATACATTTTCTTAGTTGTTCCACTTTCTTGGTTAATGACCCCTTATTTTATACTCAAGAATGAATTTCAAATCCTAGCTTTGCCTCGATTTCCGTAATTTTAAACTCCAAAAAAGGAAGCGTTTTGGCTACAGTAGTTCTTGGTGAATTGCACTAGTTTTACACTTGAATCTTGGAACCTTAACTTTGATATTTTTCTGTGAAATGAGTGGAGTTTTGGATATCTTTGACTCCATTAGTTTGGAAGAATGCGAATACTCTTTACATCCTAAAGTTTGGATGTGAGATTTAAAGTTTTGGGAAATGAAAACCATTTGGACTTTTTCTCGATTTCCATGCCAAAAGTGAAGTTGGTACTTTCTTGTGGAATTGATATTTACTTACCGTGACATGAGTCAAAAACAACTTTTGAGTCCTTATTGATAATTATTCCAACGTTTTAACAAGAAAAGATCCTTTAACCTGATTCGAACTTGTGACCTTACATGTTCACTTTTAAATCCCGATTTTCGAGGGATTATAACTCATCAAGACATTGCTTAAATCTCAAGCAAATGCACTTTCTTCTTGAATGATAAGTGGTTGTGTGTTTATGTGAGTAATAGTTGGTCCCTATTTCTTCAGGTGCTCAAGAGGGTTTGAAGGGAATCCCGGAGCGGACCACTAAAGACTTTACTTGTTCACTTACTTTTGATTTGGTGAGTGTCAAGTGCATGAATAGTTGCCAATTATGTGGATTGTTTCTTATTGATTAAGTGATTTACAATTGTCGAGTCGAGTGTTTACTTTATCGCACTCGCTCTCTTTTAAGCAAATTATATTTGAATTGTATGAAATGAATTTGCTAAATGAAATAAGTGAAGTACTACAATAGTGTATTATGCTATGGTTGCATATGCCGATTAGAGTGAATCTCATCGGCCTATAACGGTATTTGTCGATTGGAGTGAATCTCATCGACTCATAACGGTAATCGAGGAACACCCAAATCTCAATTGGGCGACCTTGCGACTCGAGCCAGCATGGGCTTGGTCGAGATGCTCGGTGAACCATGAGATAATCAAAAAGTTGATCTATTAAGAGATCTGGCTTGGCATACTCGTGAAGTAGTGCCTTAATAAAAGAAGAGCGGGTCCGGGACAGGGGGTGTATGTGACAGCCCCACCTTCCCCTAAGGCGAACCAAAAGGTTTGGCGGACCGCCTGCCCAACTCTCGCCAGGACTACGGAGTCGAATCACACAAACCCTAGATTACGCGCAATAGAACCCAAAGAAAACAAACAATCGGAGACCACCAAGCCAACATATAACCTACCAAATCATACGGTGAAATGGGACATCGATTAAACACTTCAATGAAAGGAAAACGGAAATGAAAATGAAACGAAAAGTGGTTCACGTCACAATCCAGCCGGATTCAAGGCAGTAGCTAATTCAAAATTTTTTTTTTCAACTTGCTCTGCCAATCCGGCCAAGTACCCGGCCAAGAACTGGCCGGATATGCGGCCGGATTCTCTGCAAGAATTTCCCATCAGAAATTTTCTTTTCTCGTTCAAAGTCCGTACACGTCCGATCTATCCAACAGTTCCAATTAAAGTTCATACAACCATACATACATGCATTTCTCAACGAATATACATAACTACACTCTTTCCAACATATATACATTAGTGGCTTCAACAAGTTACTTGAAGTACAAGTCAAAATATCCGTATTTGTACAAAACACTTAGATCTATATATACATTGGAAGGTTCAAAAGTTCAACTAGTCATATAAGTTGGAATATCCAAAAGTGATCAAAGTACAATTAGGATTTTCTAGTTCGGAGGAACTTAAACAAAACATATTTCTATCTCTAGTTCTACTCTTTTCTTCAAAATCATGGTTCCCAACATTTTGAAACCTCTAGGGAAACAAAGATAACAGAAAGGGGTGAGCTTATGCTCAATGAGGTACCACAAGTACAAGTAGTCAAGAATCAAAAAACTTGAGGAGACGGAAGTACTTGAGGAGCGAGGAAAAGACTAAGGCTCCTTGTGAGCAGCTTCAAAAAGCTAAGAGCTGACTTGTTAGGGTAGTACACGAAAGTAGAGACCAGATGGATGAGTCGATGGTTAGGTGTGTTACCTCGGTCGAACAAGTGGTGAATGGCAAGATAGTCGACGAGGGACGTGAGGTTGAAACTCCTAGTGCTGAAAATGAAAATGATCCTACAGAAGTAGCAGAGACTTCTAGCTCCGCTAATCACTAAGCTAGTGATTTAGGCTATTTTAATAGTTTCATGAAGGATAGTCAGGGTGGTGCTTGTTCAAAGGCCATTGCATTTTGTATTTTGTTTCACTATACTTCCTATCTTTTGAAGCAATTGAACGTTACTTATGTGACAACCCCACCTTCCCCTAAGGCGTACCAAAGGGGTTAGTGGACTGCCTGCCCAACTCTCGCTAGGACTACTAGTGCGATTATGTACAGTCTAGAACGTTCCAGAAGGTATTAACGCGCTCAAACGAAACAAAACCATGAAATGAAACCGGCATAGCGGAGCCGCACATGAACAGTGCCAATCACATTTATACATGTAAGGTTCTCATCTTACAACTCAAAAGATAGTGTTAAAACAAAATACATTTAGGTTTCCAACCATCAAGGAGTTATACAAAAGTATATTCAACTAGCTCAACTCGGCTTCAAATTCACAGTTTCCAAAAGGTATTCACATCCCTGTAAGGAAAACAAAGGCAATGGAGTGAGCTTTCGCCCAATGAGGTACACTCATGCAGATCAGTAAAGTTCACATAAGCACAAAGTTGTTCAGTCCAAACGTTCAATAAGTAATTCGAACTAACATCACATTTAAATTCAATAAAAGGATACGGGTGGCTCTCAAGAGCCCTTTTCCTCTCTTGCCGTATTTGATCTCGCCCCGTTGACCCTCCGTTAACGATTAAAGAAGTAACTAGTACCGTAGACCCCACTTTCTTCACTTTCCATCCACCTCACATACCCCTTCCGGGCCCGAACTCCATTCAGTTCACAATGGTAATACTCGAGTATACCGGAATCAAGGGTCTCATACCCAATGATTCCATAGAAACGGTCCCCACGGCTTATCAATCTCCTCGACCATGCCTTTGCTGGCTCGAGTCAATCAATTGCCAATGGAGTTGAGCTTAGAGTAAACAGTAAGAGTCGTTGGATACATATCCAAATGACACAAATTCAGATATATTCAAAGACCTTCAATTGATACAGTAACAGTCACATAAGCCCTTGAGTGTAAGAGTGATAAAGTACACCCTTAACTCAACTAAGCTCATCAATACACACAAGCATTCAAGCCATATATTTCCAGTATAGCAAAGCCATGATGTAACAAGTATGTGAGTAATACACTCACCAGCAAACACAAAGTGAAATCACAAATTTCTGTCTGACGAGTGCCTTGCGTCACCAGCACGTCCTAAAACATTCAATAAAACACAATAAGACTCGATTACAAGTTATAAACCAAATCCACATACTACCAAAAATAAGGCCCCATTAGAATGTATAAGTACCAAGGTAAGCTAGGGAAAGTCCGGAAATGAAAGTTAAGCCCTAAAACCCAAAAACAGATTTGACGTCATTTAGCGTATTGGACACAACCGGCGCTACGATTATCGGATTCGACACTAAGACAAAGGGTTACAACTTTGATGAAATCCACTCAGTCCAGTTTGCAATGTATCTAGGTCAAATTGACCAAAACAACCCCAGATTTTCCAGTTCGAAGTTTACTATGAAATGTAACCAGCAGTCCGAATTCATTCAATCATATCTCAGCACATACAACTCCAATTCAAGTGATTCCAAAGCCATCTGAAAGCTAAGATACCAAGCTATAAATGTTAAGAAGACATCGACAACCAAATCAGTAGTATTCCCAGTCAAACTAACCAATTACCAAAGCTGATTATCAGTTTCGGACAGAAACAGGGCAGCAGGGGTATTTCAGTTGTTTCACAGGATACGTTGCTCCGATTGGGTTGAAATTTTGTAGGAAACTATAAAACATCATTATATACAACTTTCATGTTTTAACCTAAGGCTAAGTCGGCCTCTAACTAGGTCCAACAGTACCGGGCAGAACAGGGAAAAATTGAAACCCTAATCTGGAATTTTCCGAACAAAGTGGAAATTTTCCGCAATTCGCTACAATTTACGTACTATAGCTTCATTCTAGACTATCCCAAGCCATCATCCATGGCCATGAAATAATAAACAAATAAAACAGAAAAAATCATGAATAAAAATAAAATTCACCAATCTCTACCAAAATCAAGAAATCTTCCACAAAATCACATCTTTAGCCACCACAAGTCATTAATTTGACATTATCAAGACCAAAGAAAGAATTCCCTAGCTACTCACCTTTCAACCTCAAGAAAGGAAGCTACTTAGCACCAATCTCTTCCAAACCACTTCACCTACTACCTCAAAACCACCTAGCTAAGGGTTTTTATGGAGTAATTTGAAGTTTAAACGGTTGATTTGCTTGATTTGTGCAAGAAATGGAAGATGAAAGTTGAGAGATTTCTTTTTTTTTTCTTCCTAGAGAGAGAGTCGGCCAAGAGAGCTTGTAATGAAGATGATTTTTGGGTGAATTTTAATTAATTGGTAAAGTTGGTACAAAGGTCAAAGTTCAGCTTAAATCATAAAGTGACACTTGTCACCTTTTAGTGTAACTCTATCCTTTTGTCTCTCCAATGATAATCCATTAAGTAACCTCTAATTATCTTTTAACACCTGATAAATTAAATCCGATATACACAACTTAACCTAATTGGTCGAATTTTACCGAACTTTCCGCACTAGTGGGTCCCACATCCGGTATACACTCTTAAAACCTCATGAACTAACTTATACTAGAAAAATAAGTTAAAAAGCCTATTTACTCACAAAAATTATTTAGAAAATTTTTTCCTAATAAAGAAAATGTATAAAAGGCGTGCAATTAAATAAAATAAAGCCTAGAAAATAAGAAATTTACGGGGTTCTCACACCTTATGAGATGCTTGACTTTGTTGTTTTATGACTTCAAATCTATGCTATGGGTTGTACACATTTGCAATTGTTTCGGTGTCTCCCTTATTATTTTTGTTTTGCATGATCGAAGTGTCATTTTCAAACTTTGCTTATGTGTACTTATATTACGTCATACCTTTATAAATATTAAATTTATGGACGGCCAAAGAAGTGAAAGGGGCCGAGGGGATGATTAGGGAATGATTAGGGAATGACTGTTGGACCAAACCAAAACCCTAGAAATGAAGGGGATAACCAAGTAGCTTCTGCTATTAACCATATGATTGATATCTTAGCGTGGTTAGCTGAGCACCAAAGCCCTAAACCAATCAACTAATCCAGGAACCAAGAGAGGTATAAGGATAGAGCGATTCTTGAAGTTCGCCCATCTAAGTTTCATGGAGGGTCTAACCTCGAAACAATAGAAATTGGTTTGAGGGGATGAAATAAGGCACTAGTAAGAGCAAGAGGATAGGGTTTCTTTTTGTCACAACCCCACCTTCCCCTAAGGCGAACCAAAGGGTTCGGTGGACTGCTTGCCCAGCTCTCGCCGGGACCCAATCGTTCACTTCACTCCTCAATCAAAACCAGAATAAACCCACAAGAATAAGAATAACAATAGTCCAAAACTTATGTCCATTACTATCCCAAAAGGAGTACCAACTTCAAATATGCAAAGGTTCTCAATTCTTCAAACATCCAACCCGTGCCAAGCGCTAGGGCGAGAACCATTACAAAAGAATCAAAAGAACTAGACTGGCTAGTCTATACCGAGCTCTCGTCCTTGCTCGCCTTCCCCTGTTAAGGAAAACAAAACTAAAAGGACGAACTAAAAGCTCAGTGAGGATCCGAACACATAATCAAACAATCAATCCAATACATTAAACATAGAGTATCAATAATTCAAGAAACATTTACAATGGAAAGCGATAATAACACATTCATTAAAAGGATACGGGCTCATAGGGAGCCATTTATTCGTTCGTTCATTCGTTCTCCTGTCATTCCCCTTATTCCTCCAATCATTTGAAAATGCATTTTTTTGTAAGTAAAATCCCTCATTTTCATTGACATTCGTTCGTTCATTTCATTCACCCTCCTCCTGGACGTTGGCCAGGCTCCACCCGACAACAAGGTAATACTCGAGTATACCATACGTTCACCCAGGGTCACCATATCGCCCGATCGAGTCCGCTTCTAGCTCGAGTCGACTAAAACAAAGGGCAAGGGCCCAGTTCAGCCAAACGGCTTACATTCATGCGCAACTAGCATTTAATCATTTAATCATTGAAAATTTCACATTTATTTAGGTCGAGTGCGATAAAGTACACACTCGCCTAGAAAACTCGTTTTTGGAAATCATTGAAAGCACTTAATACATTATCAAACAGCAACAACAAGCCATGAAATCAAGGAATATATAACAAACAAGGAACACTCACCTATTTACGCAAAATAATATCTAAAATATCTTGCCGGATAATACCGTCAGTCACCGATGAACCCTAATATAATCAGAAGAACACATTATGCTTCAACTATCGAAGATTTAAGTGATTCCAAGAAAATCCGAAAACGTACTAATACAAAATATAAATATGGTTTTGGTAGTGAAAAGAGTCCATTGAAACCAAAGGACATAAGTAAATTATTTGTAAAACTTATGCTCACTTGTAAAACTTTAAAATCTCCTTTTCAATAGCCATTCCATAGGCTCAAAGTCATACAAGTACAAAATCAAGCTAGGAACATGTGCGGAAATGGAGTTTGTGTCAAGAAACAAAAGACATATTTGACGTTGTTTTGCGTAACAGACACAACTGAGGCTACGCTTATCGGATTGGGGTGCAATTTATACTATTTCGAAGCTAAGGCAGAGAGCTACAACTTTGATGAAGACTACTTAGTTCAGTTCTCACCCTAACTAGGTCAAATGTACCAAAACAACTCTAGATTTTCCAATTCGAAGCTCATTGTGAAATTCAACTAGCAGTCCTGATTCATTCACTCATATCTCAGCACACACCACTCCAATTCATGTAATTCCAAAGCCATTTGAAAGCTAAGATAAAGGCTATAATTCTTAAGAAGATATCAACAACCAATTCGGTAATATTCCTGGTCAAACTAACCACTTACAGAGGCTGATTATCATTTTTGATAGAAACAGGGCAGCAGGGGCAATTTTGGTATTTCACAAGATACCCTTCTCTGATTGAGCTGAAATTTTTCAGGAAACTACAAAAAATTATTCTCTACAACTTTCATGTTTTAGGCTAAGCCAAATTCAGCCTCTAACTTAGGGAACTAGAACCGGGCAGAACTGAAGCATACAAATCCTGAAATCTGAAATTTTGCTACATTCAAGCTATAATTCACATTTCTACCTTAAAACCACCACTACTATCTCCTTTACAAGATTATATACCATATATATACACCATATAACACCTAACCAACAAGAATTATAAGTGAATAAATCAAAACCCTAACTAAAAATTCATGACTCCAATCATCACAACCACTTGAAATAGACATCACAAGTACAATTCTAACATTAATACCCAACTTAATCATGATTAATGGAGGAAGAAAGGTTGATCAGCCATTACACGTCAAGACAAGAGCTTGCAAGAGTGATCCTCCACTTTTCCTTGAAATTTTTTGATTCCTTAAGCTTCCCAAGCTTCCAAACTAGTGATTAATCAGTTTAGTTTTTCTTGTTTGCACTCAATCAAGCAAAACCCAAGATGGATTAAAGCTCTCTTTCTCTTGTTTTTTCCCTCCAAAGCCACAACCAAGACCAGCAAGAAATGAAGAAAAATCATCTAAGAAGAAAGATAAGAAGGTAGGAATTAAGTTGGTCAAACAACCATGGAATGGTTGCCACTTGTCGTGATGAGATTAGCTTTTAAAATTTTCTTTTCTCTCTCTTATTTTGGTCCACAATTTCGATTGGCTTAAGGAGATATTTAGGTATGATTTTGTTCAATTAATAACAAGGAGATTGAGGTAATAAAGTATGGGTCAAGTGGTGCACTCAGTCGGTAACGAACGGTACACTTCGGTTCAACCCGATTTTCCTTATTTCGCACGTACTAGGGTTTTCACTTATAATTCACTATCTTATGGTTATTATTTCTAATCAAACACTTAATATCATCTAAAACTCACTCTTAATCACCAAATTTAGTGCACACATCACACCGAGTGAGCACACGATCAAAATACGCAAAAAGCCCTAATTTACCCGAACGAAGAACCTAAAGGGAAAACCCTTGATTCTATGGTGGATTGTAATTATTGAGGGTGTGAATGAGTAGTAAAGCTATTAGAAAGGAATAAATGCTAAATAAAAGGAATTTTAAGAAAAATATGAGGGATTTTACAATTCCATAAATTGAGTTTAGGGTTTCGGTTAAAATATGAGAAATTTGAGAAAACAGTCAGTCACAAGTGAAACTAGGGTTTTGATTAGACTTTTAGGGTTTCTAGTCTTTTAAAATAAAATAAGGTTTTAAATCAAACCAAAAGAAATAACTTTAGTTTCTTCTTTAAACAAAATAATGTTTTAAAATAAAAATAAACTAAAGAAACCGTAATATCCTCTTTGAGACTAAACAAAAGATGATCCTAAAAGTTGGGGTATCACACTTTTCGAGCAACTTCGTAAGTGAGTATTGGAGAGTGAATTAGGGTGTAAAACTTTTATATTAAGGAATAAGATTTCCGTATTTTGTTATGTGTGTACGTAATGATAGTAATCTTGTGGACTTAAGAGCTCGTCCATATTAAGTTGAGAATAGTTAAGATTTATATTTTGGGGTAACCTATAAGCAAAAGAATGAAAGAGTAATATAGCCAGAATTTCCATTGTGAATAGTTACCCATTTTGACCCTTGATTTGCCTGGTAGGCTAGCATTTGACTTAAGCCAACCGGTGAGATGACAAATTTGGAGGAGATGTGTAAGGAAATGGACATTCTTCGAAAGGAATTAGAATTGCAAAAGAAATTGGCTGACTACTGGGAAGGGCGGTGGAAACAAGAATATGCAGAGAAAATTGAGTTGCTATACAAGAGCGTGGAACTGGAGATGAAATACAAAGGAAATTCTCAAACTGGTCAGGTAGTGACCCCTCAAGTTAGTTGTGCTATTGTAGCAAGTCCAATCATGTGGAAAATGATTGCTAGAAGAAATTGGGAAAGTGCTTGTATTGCGGCAATACCGAGCACCAGATCTCAAAATGCCCTACTGCCTCTAAAAAGAGAAAATACCCAACAGCCTGCTAGGTCTGCTTCAAAACAGTCGAGTGCCAGAAGAAGTGATTAATACGAATGACTGTAAGAGGGATCCAAGTAGTAAAATCTCTACGAGTAAGGATGGATATGACTCCACTCGAGCGATTGGGGTTGTAGTTTTACCCTAATCTAGACTGGCCCTTTTGGAGATAGTCATTTTTTGCATAGGGGAAGTCCTTTTGCTGTTTTGTATCTTGGCAACTCGACACGTTCTGTTATGATCTTGTTGTTTCTCTTCTCCTTTTGAAATGATTTGATAAACCTATCTCAACTTGATTAACTATTATGATCTTTTATAACATATGAAAATTTACTTCGCTTTTAATTGATTTTATGACTTATATGTATATTTAATTTATTGATCTTTAGCTTTAAACTATAATAAGATCTTGAACGGCACCTATGTGACAGCCCCACCTTCCCCTAAGGCGTACCAAAGGAGTTAGCGGACTGCCTGCCCAGCTCTCGCCAGGACTACTAAAACGGTCAAACACTAACTCAAGTCGTTCGGAAAAATATTGGCGCGCTTAATCAACCCAATAAATGAGAAACGGGAAAACAAAAGGCAAAACGTAAAGCGAATAGTGGCTGCCACGTCACAATCCGCCAAGATCCCATTGATTACAAGAAATTTCCAACAATCACTGAAAAGAGTATATACAAGCCAAGTACAATCCATTGGATAGGAATACACCCTATTACAAACCACTTTTGTATGGTTACAAGCCAAAAGAAAGCATTTAAATCCAAGTACAACAAAGGTTCCAACTATTGAGGAGCTATACAAAATCTCTCGACTAGCTCCACTCAACTTACTCATCACAGTCAAAAGTCCAAAAGATAATTCCCTGTAAGGAAAACAAAGTTCACGAAGTGAGCTTTCGCCCAATGAGGTACAGTCACGTACATATACCCAGATCACATAAACTCAAGAGCATTCAGTCCAAATACGTTCGTCAAGTAAGTAAAAGCAATAACACCCAAATGTAAGGAATAAAAGGATACGGATGGCTCTCAAGAGCCCTTTTCCTCTTTTGCCATACTTGATCTCATCTCATTGACTCTCCGTCAATGTATACCAGGTAATCATGACCGTAGACCCCTCTTTACTCCAATTATCCGTCCACCTCACTTTCCCCTTACCGGGCCCGAACACCACACAGTACAGAATTGGTATTACTCGAGTAAACCGGAATCTAGGGTCTCATACCCAAAGATTCTCAAATACAGTCCCCATGGCTTGTCAAATGTCCCCGACCAAGTCCTTACTGGCTCGAGTCCATTGACTTCCAATGAGGTAGAGCTCAAAGTAAACAGTACAGATCCAGAGTTACATTAAGGATCGGCATCCAAGCGACACCAAATCAAACACAGTCAAGAGTATTCAAGTTATATCATAACCAAACAAGTAGGCCAGAGAGTACGAGAGTGGTAAAGTACACCCTCGCCTCACCTAGTCCAAACAATCATCACAACTAGTCCAAAACACAGAATTCAAGTACAAGAAAGCCACGGAATAACAAATATGTGAGTAGTACACTCACCAAGTCAAACAAAGAAATTTCACAAGTTTTCGCCCGACGTGAGCCTCGGATCACCGGCACGCCCTATAATAATCAAGAAAGTACAATTAAGACTCAAACACGAGTCGAATACCTTTTAATAGGAACTATTAAGGTAAAACCCAAATATAGCTTGAAAATGAAAAATACATAATATTTAGGGTTAAAAGTAAAAACAACCCTAAAATCGATCACTTCTATCCAATTCTCAACCCAACTCACACGACTCTAATATCCTAGACACTTGGACAGCATTTCCCCTAAATTTCAGCTTTTCCAACCTACAAAACAATCATTAAAACCATCCAATATAACCACAAGCACCCAAACAATTCATAAGCCATACAATATACTTAATTAGGGTCACAATACCCCTCAATTATAGCCAATTAGAAGCTCAACAATCAACCATAGAAAAGCCCCAATTGAAACCCCAAATCTGAAATTTTTCGCACAAGCGGAAATTTTCCGCAGTCAACTACAATTAACGCACAAGAGAGCTATAAAACACCATTTGGAACCATCAATTCAAGCTCAATCATAATCAATCATGGAAAACAGAAAAAATCCAACAAAAATCAGAAAAATAGGAAACTTCACTCCAATCCACCAAATCTTCCGTAAAATCACGTATATAACCACTATAAGGCACCAATTGGCCAAAATTACTAACAAAAGATAAGTTCCAAGCAAGATACCTTTGTTCTTCAAGAAAGGTTGTAGCTTGTGAGGTTTTCTTCCAAAACAACACCACTAAGTTCTTCAAACACTCCTAGGAAGATGATTTTACGGACTAATTTGGGAATTAATCGGTTAGTTTTCAAGATTTGGCAAGAATTTGTAGATGAAAGGTTGAAGAAATTTTCTCCTTTGCTCCCAAGAAGTTTCGGCCAAGACAAGGCTGAAATGAAGAGCTCTTGGTCAAAATTACACTTTAAGTAAAGTAAGGTAAGTTTGGTCAAAAGTTAGGCAAGCTTGGTCCAACCAAATTTGGACACTTGGCACTTTATTTTCACTTAGAGTTATCCTCTTATCCCTCCAAGGTTAATTCATCTAGGTAACCTCTAATCATCTCCTAACACCTAGTAATAAAATCCCTTTATGCAAAATTTAACCGAATCGGCCGAATTTCTCTCACTAAATGCACTAGCGGGTCCCACGTCCAAAATACGTTCCAAATTTCTCACAAACTACCTTATACTAGAAAAATGATTTAAAATCTATATTTACTGATTAAATGTTGATAAAAGTAATATAATAAAGAAAATACAAGAAGACGGTGCACAGGAATAAAATAATAAATAAATAAATAAATTTTTTTTTTTTTTCTGGGTTCTCACATCCTCTCTCCCTTAAGAAAATTTCGCCCTCGAAATTGCTCACCTGGGTTACTAAACAGCTCAGGATATTTCTTTTGCATCTCTTCCTCCAGTTCCCAAGTTGCCTCTTCTATACCATGATTCCTCCATAAAACCTTTACTAATGGAATTTGTTTATTCCTCAGTTCCTTAATCATTCGATCGAGTACTTGTACAGGTCTCTCTTCGTAAGTGAGTGCCTCATCTAACTCAATCTCTTCTGGTCGCACAACGTGGGTTGGATCAGGATAGTACTTTTTCAGCATCGAAACATGGAAAACGTCATGAATCCGAGATAAACTTGGCGGCAACTCGAGTCGGTACGCTACTTTCCCAATTCGTTGGAGAATTTTGTATGGCCCCACGAACCGTGGTTGAAGTTTCTTTCCTTTACCCATAGTGACGCTTCGTAGTGGCGTGATCTTAAGGAAAACACGGTCTCCAACTTCGAATTCCAAATCTTTCCTTCGATTATCTGCGTAGCTCTTTTGTCGGCTTTGAGCTGTTTGGAGTCTTTGACGGATCAATTTAACCTTTTCTTGCGCATCCTCCATCCAAGGAATGGTTGTTGGATCTAGAACTTTCTTTTCCCCCACTTCATCCCAATAAATGGGCGAACGACACTTTCGTCCGTAGAGAGCTTCGTATGGTGCCATTTGAATGGACGAATGGAAACTATTATTATAGGCAAACTCTACTAAAGTCATATGTTGGCCCCAATTACCCCCAAAATCTAGAATACACGTTCGTAACATATCCTCGAGGGTTTGAATTGTTCGCTCCGACTGTCCATCCGTCTGGGGGTGATAAGTTGTACTAAGGTTAATTTTGGTCCCTAAGTGCTCCTGAAATTTTTGCCAAAACCTTGATACAAAACGAGGATCTCGGTCTGAAACTATACTCACTGGAACCCCATGTAACCTCACAATTTCATTCAGGTACAACCGAGCCAGTTTATCCAGGGAATCTTTCACATTCACAGGTAAGAAATGGGCCGATTTGGTCAACCGATCAACGATCACCCAAACGGCATCATGTCCTTTTTGAGTTCTTGGCAATCCAGAAACAAAGTCCATCGTGATATTTTCCCACTTCCATTCAGGTATCTCAAGAGGTTGTAACAGTCCAGAGGGTTTTTGGTGTTCAGCCTTAACTTGCTGGCAAATCAGACAGGTTTGGATATATTGAGCAATCTCCCTCTTCATTTTATCCCACCAGTACAACCGTCGCAAATCTTGGTACATCTTATTACTACCAGGATGGACCGTGTATTTTGATCGATGGGCTTCCTCCAAAATTTCTCTTTTCAGGTTTTCATCATTGGCCACCACTACTCGATTCCTATATCTTAAAATCCCTTCGGGACCCAAATTGAAATCAGGTAATGCTTCCTTTTCTACTTTTTCCTTCCACTTTTGTACCATCGGATCCTTCTCTTGGGCTTCTTTAATTCGATCAAGAATAGTAGAGGTTACCCGAATATTCCCAAAAGTTATTTTCTTACATCCCAATCTAGGGTTCCACTCACTAGCTGCTCCTAACATCTCCCACTCCTTGACCATCAACCCTGCTACTTGGGCTTTCCGACTTAGGGCGTCCGCCACTACGTTAGCCTTACCGGGATGGTAGTTGATCGTGTAGTCATAATCTTCTAAGAGTTCCATCCATCGGCGTTGCCTCATATTCAACTCTTTTTGGGAGAACAGGTACTTAAGACTCTTATGGTCTGAATAAACCTCAAAGGTAATCCCGTAAAGATAGTGTCTCCACTTTTTCAAAGCAAAGACCACAGCAGCTAACTCCAAGTCATGGGTAGGGTAGTTTTGTTCATGGGTTTTTAGTTTCCTAGAGGCAAAGGCAATCACATTCTTATTTTGCATTAACACACACCCCAAACCTTCCTTCGAAGCATCGGTATAAACAGTGAAACTGTCCTTCCCACTAGGCAAGGCCAAAACAGGAGCTCTGGTTAACCTTCGCTTCAACTCCTGAAAACTGGTTTCACACCTAGTATCCCACACAAAACGACCGTTTTTCTTCGTCAGGTCGGTTAAAGGGCCGGCCAGTTTAGAAAAGTCTTTAATAAAGCGTCTATAGTACCCAGCCAACCCTAAGAAACTGCGAATTTCAGTGGGATTTTCTGGCCTCTTCCATTCAGCCACCGCCTCTACTTTCGCGGGGTCTACTGTAATACCTTCTTTTGAAATCACATGTCCTAAGAAAGAGATTTTCTCCAGCCAAAATTCACACTTACTAAATTTGGCGTATAGCTGATGATCTCTCAGGGTTTGTAACACTAACTTCAAATGTTGCTCATGTTCCTCACGGGTTTTAGAATAGACTAAAATGTCGTCAATGAACACGACAACGAATCGGCCCAGGTAGGGTTTGAAAACTCGATGCATCAAATCCATAAAGGCGGCAGGGGCATTGGTCAACCCGAAAGGCATGACCGCAAACTCAAAATGCCCATATCTAGAATTGAAAGCAGTTTTGGGTACATCTTCTTGCTTAATTAGCAACTGGTAGTAACCCTGTCGGAGATCTAACTTTGAAAAGACCACTGCGCCTTGTAGCTGGTCGAACAGTTCATCGATGTGGGGAAGTGGGTATTTGTTCTTAATGGTCATGTTGTTTAGTCCCCGATAGTCGATACACAGTCTTAACGTTCCATCCTTCTTCTTAAC